>NC_056735.1:600370945-600450945 GCF_019279795.1 Protopterus annectens | reverse complement strand
TTTTTATCTTCCAGCAGTGAGGTGAGTGTAAATGTGTTGTTTTCCTTTAAAGACTTAAGTTCCTCCTTTATGGCTTCGACCCACTTTTCCGAGTTAGACAAAGTCATGGCTTCTTTAAAGCTCTGCGGTGTGTTGCATATTAATTGGTAACAATAGTCAACATTAACTGTCACATAATTGTTGTTTTCAACTTTACACTCATAGTCCTTTAAGTATGCAGGTGGTTTTCTCTCTCTTTTAGAGTAGTGTGTATCCTGCCTTTCCTCTTCTTGCCTTATTTTTGTGTCTTGACTGTCAGCTTTTTATTCTGACTTAACATGCCCACTTCTTCTGGTATTAAGATCTTCATCTATCACTTCTGGGTCTGTCTGAATCTGGCATTCAGCTACATTCTTAGCAAAGAACTTGACTAACCTGTGTCTAAGGACCCTTCCTGTGTCATTATAATAGACCAGATATGATGGCTGTTTTTATCATATCCGACAAAGATCCCCTTATCACATCTTGGGTCTAACATCCTTTTGTCTTGTCTATATGCATAACGCACTGATCCAAATTTTCTCATCCTTGAAAGATCAGGTTTATTTCCTGTTAGCATGAAGAATGGGGTCTGCCTCACATGCCTGTTATAACATCTGTTGTGAATAAAAACAGCAGTCATTACTGCATATGTCCACAACTCTTTAGGTAAGTCACTCTCTATCAACATACACCTTGCCATTTCAAACAGTGTTCTCCAGTTTCTCTCTGCTGTTCCATTCTGATGAGGTGAGTAAGGTGAGAACATTTTGTGTCTTATAACATTTTTACTCAATAGTGACTGAAAGTCTTTCGACATGAACTCATTGCTATTATCTGATCTGATACACTTTACCTTCCCATAAGGGGCTGAATCTGCAATAAACTTTTCAGTCGCCTTGACTGTATCACTCTTGGCTTTCAGAAAGTAGACAAATATTACACTCAAGTAGTCATCAGTAAATGCTAATGTGTACTTAAAGAGAACTTTTGCTACTGGCTCAATTGGGCCTGCCAAATCAGTATGGACTAGTTAAAAAAAAACACAACTTTTACTCTTGCATTTGGTTCTCTGTTTATGCTCTGTACAAATTTCCCTTGCATACAGGTTTCACAATCTAGGTTAGGTCTCTCAACTTTACCTTTAATTTTCATTCCTTTTACCACTTTATCTAATTTTGACACATCTTCAAAATTACAGTGACCAAGCATTTTATGCCATGCTTGAATGTCATGACAGCTCTGAGATGCATTGTAATGTATCTCACTATCATTTTCTTCATCATATGTGTCTAAATAATAGAGTCGATCACACTCAATTATGTCAAACCTGGTGCCGTTTTTATATGTGTCTAAATAATAGAGTCTATCATACTCATTTATGTCAAACCTGGTGCCGTTTTTGTAGATGAGTTGGTCCTGGCCTTGTTTAAAGTTGATCGAGGCCCCTTTGGACGTTGCTGCCTTAACAGAAAAAAGTGCTTTGTGCCTACGTCGGGATATACAGTGCCCGAGTCATCATCACCTTTACTTTGCACCCCTCTATGTCTAGCAGCCATACCTCTGTATTACCTCTCTTCTGTGTGGCCCCACAGGTTCTCGTTCTGTCAGCTAATTCCACAATGTGTTCCTCCGGTTGGAAAGTTGCATCAAACTATTTAAACTTTTTCAGGTCATTAATTATGTGTGAAGTGGCGCCAGTGTCCACCATTAATCCCTTCTGTTTTATTTCACGAATTTGATGCTCATTTATTCTGAAGGCAAATATGTGATCACCCACGTCAGTTGCTTGTTTCACATAGTCTTCCTTCTTTTGTCTACAGTTACTGTCCCTGTGGCTAGAGTTTTTACACAAAGTAAACCACTGTCTCTGGCCTTTATATTCTCTTCGGCATTCTCATGCCTTGTGTCCCTTTTGGCTACAGCTAGAGCATATAATCTCTGCTTTTATGCTTTCCCAAAGGCCGCTTACTTTCATCACATTATCATTACTTACGTTGACATTAAATTTCTTGGTATGTTCATAGCTTTTCAACCTTGTTTTGAACTCACCAAAGCTCAACCTTTCATCATCTTGCATGATGCATACTTCAAATGGTTTAAAAGTTTCAGGCAACCCTTTCAGAATCATTGCAATTAGTAATCCATCACTGAGCTTCTCCCCAGCATTTCTAAGTGCTGTAATGGCCGTCTCAGCCCTAATAATATAGTCTGTGACACTTTCACTGGTGGCTTTCTGGGGGCTTATTAATTCGGTGTATAGGCTAATTATCCATAATTCGGTGTATAGGCTAATTACCCGTGGCTTCCCTTTCCAGGCATAATGGTCTCTCAGGATCTGAAGCGCTTCTCTACCATTATCTGCGGCTTCTCTCAAGACGAGGGACAAACTTTTGTCATCTAAGAACTGTATTAGTTCTGCATATGCCTCCTCATTTTTCTCAGCAGCGTCGTTGCCTTCCTCCTCATTCTTGTTGTCCTCTGCATCCTACTGCACATTTCGCAAAATGGCGTCTTTCAGCCCTAGCAAGCACAGGTGTCCCAGAAACTTTGTCTCCCACAACTCGTAATTCTTTTAATCTCCATCAAAACATAGTCTATGCCATCGGCTTCCTACTTCCCTCCTGGGCCCATATCCTGTTGGCGGTATCATCTTAAGGGTAAGAAAGTCAGGTTAGACATATATTACAGAGGAAAAATAAACACACGTGAAGGCAATCAATCTGGTTAAAAACGGTAGAGGGGAATAACCCTTGCTTCCTCCTTTATTATAAAGCACATGGTCACGTGACCTCTCTTGACCTCTCCATACCAATGACGTCAGTGTAAGAGCACACATACGATCATTCACTCTCTTTTATTATTATCAGCCAACATGATTAGTATATCTCTTCAAGTCAGTCATTTTCAGACATACTGGTTAAATTAATTGTTACTCAAAATGTTGTCTTTAACAGAAGTTGTTATAAATAACTTTATGCATACTGGTGTTGCTGTTTTAAATAAATGATTTCAGTTCCATATGCAGTTGTATAGACCGACTTATACTGCAAATGCTAACAGCGCATGCAGGCTGATTAATGGATCATCCCCAATTCTTATCGGTAATTGCTTGCACTCTGTGGTGTAACTATGGAAATGTATGGATTCTTACACTATCCTTATCTGTAGTATGTGATGATAATATTACAGATATTTCTTAATTTATGTTTCCTAACTAAACTTTTAAAATCATGTGCTGTGGCTGTTATGGATATTTATTTAATGATGCTTCTTAGCAAATGTGTTATAACTACTGGCTCAATATACTTACGATCCATACTGTCTATGGGCTGACTATGGATCCTGAGGATTTCCAACAGTGTACTTAAATTGTTTAATTGTTTCTTGTTGTAGTATTTTAATGGGAAATGCAAGCAGACTAATGTGACATGATGCTGTTGTTTTTAGACCTTTATTCAACATATATGTAGTGTGAGGGGTTCTTATCCCACTCACAAACTGAAATGATATTACAAGTTATGTTCATTTTACAAATGTTTTGTATGAAGGTATTGTTGTTACTTTTTATATGCCATGTTAGTATTTATCACAGACAGTAGTATACTGACCTTTGCATTGTACAGGAATGTATACTGTTTATGTTGACATGCTGTTCACAGAATCAAATGCATAAATAGGCTCAAACAGGAATATTATCATATGTGTATCACTGTCTTTCAGAAGGCCAACTGTCCTAAGGGTAACAACTTCTCCCCTCCAGGAAAATGTCATCATAATTGGCAAAATGGATGGAGACTTCCAGACCATTAAGGTGATATGGTTTTGCAACATGAATTGTAGACTGACCTCACCAACATTATCGATGCACTTAGAGGCCACGACTGATTCCAGGATGCCTGTAGGCAATGCTGTTCAGACATGATCCTTTGAGCAGCAAACAGTGTGATATCACCCTTAACCCCCTGAAGACATTAAAATATTTCTGGCCAAAATGCATACAGCATGAGGGGAGCAGCACATCCCCAGTGCTGGCTTTGAAGCTGGAGTTCCAGGACGAACATGTATGTCTTTCTTTCCATTACATGGCTCTGTATTGAGAAAAAACACTGAATATTGCTGTCGTATGCATATTCAAGTATGGTTATTTTTGATTTACAGCAACAGAGTTGAGCCATGCACACACATCTACATAGGGTGAGGATGATGAACTTAAGTCTCATGACATGTATTGATACAACTGAAGCACAGAATAGTTCAAACAAAATTTGTAATACTGTTTGCATTGCTATTCACAGGTTCATCTACTTTGGACTGATACAGGGATCTGAAAGTGAGTGTCTTCATACTGCTGCTGTGACCAGTACCTTATTTTTGCCTCAGCCTCTTCATGGCATTTCTGTTTACTGCAATAAACCAAATTATATACACATGTATGTAGAATGTGTAAATCATACACACATTAGACCTCATGTAAAGTCATTATTATTTGTAACACTGCAGTGAGATGTATATGCCATTTGTCTTTGATGATATCCATCATGTGATGTAAGCACATTGTCCTGATGTGTGTCTTTGTATCTTGTAGTACATCAACTATCTGTATCATCCAGCAGCCCATCCAGTGATCATGATGTGGTTCAGGATGACTCTCAGCATGGTAGTATGATCACTGGCACACAGGACCTTAAGGGGTTTGGAGAGTCCATCCATGAGATTGACAGGGATATTGCTGCAGCTGTAGCCTCAGATGTGGAAGTCAACTTGTCTAGCCATTTGGAGGATGCTGGCACAGTGGATATTGAACAGAGGGAGCCCGTTGAGCAACAGACTTCAGTTGACACTGCTGCTGATGGGAGTTCCACATAACATCCAGAAACAGGGTGTTATGGTAGATGTAGGTGACCAGATGTTGTGCATGGCCAGGTGTCCAAGGGTGTCTGCCTCCTGTTGCAGGTGAATGAATGGTCAAAGCAATGTCATCAGTAAGATTTCTGTGCACTTGTCTGTGCCACCAGCTACATGTTATGCATGAATGACAAGAGCATAGACATGGTGAGAATATGGCTGCATTGGATGATCAGAATGAGTTTCTGTTTGCTGTGGGATGGTTGTGTGACACCCTGGCCTCTATGGTATTGCAGCAGTGTCATACTACTAGCAGGATTCTGCATTGTCTGACTATACTTAGCAGATTGTAATGTGGGAGAAGCAGGCCATCTCTCCACAGAACCACTACTGGCTATCAAGAATCACTATCCGTGGTCCACCTGCACAGAGTTCAGTTGATGGCTCATCTGTTGTGGTCACGCCAATCACAAAGCCTTCAACTCACAGTCATGCTCCTTTACCTGAACATTGTCTGGTCACTCTGTCAGTCTTTTCTGTGGAGCAAACAGGGACACATGTGTCTGTACATGGTTAGGGCAGAACAGACAGTGGTGTGAGACATCAGCAAGGTTGCCTTAAACTGTGTTAGAGTGTGTCCAACAGTGTAGTACACAGAGCTGACTCATATTATTGACTTACCACTTTACTGAGATATGTCTCTTTTTTTTAGTACAATTCCTGGATTATGTCCTATGTGGCTTCTCTTTTTTTTTCATGTTATAGGAATGTGTAGTAGTGGAACTGATGTGTGTCCCTTACTGTTTTCCATATGGTGATACAACAATCTGAGTGTGTATGCATACCTGTGTCAGTTGTTCCTGAACTGATGATCGTGTTGTGACACATTTGCATGTGTTAATGTTATAATATGTTATGATTATGATGTTATGTCGGATGCTCAGTGTGTACAGCTAGTGAGCAATTGCCATTTGATGCAATCTGTGTTGCTGTGGTGGGGCAACACCTGAACATCAATGTTTAATCTGTGTACTCAGGTATGTGTGGTTTGTCATGTCTCAAAGATATGGGTCAGACACTGCCATATTGTCTGGGCCTGCACTTGTGGTCACATCCTGTGTTGCCTACACCTGTGTCTTTTGTCCACTATGTTCTCCTGCTCCTCCTCTAATACCTCTCAGATGTCCTGTACAGACATCTGGGGTTCTTGGATACCTCATCCACACCCGCAGCTGGAAGAATGCCATGTGCTCTAGTTCCCATGTTGTGTAGCATGGCACACACTGTTATCATCTGGCTGACTTTTCAGGTGTGTATTGCAGTGAATCCTCAGATGTGTCCAGACATCTGAACCTAGCTTTTAATACACCAAACACATGCTCTATGGTGTTTCTGGTTGTTGCATGTGCTCTGTTGCAGGCCTCCTGTGCAGGGTTGTATGGTTCATGGTAAGGTGTCTTTAGCCATGGCTCAAGTGGATAACCACAATCAACTGTTATGGGGAGTAGAAACACATATGGTGAGGATGGATATTGCTGTGAGTGTTATCCTTAGCTTCCATCCTAACTATGCTGCTCTACTTACCTAGTAATAGTAACTCAACTATTTCACCTTCCTGGAATGCGGCCCTCGGTCCACTTTCCCTCTATATGTCAGCATCATGGACAGTTCCAGGGTGTGTTTCCATGATATTTGTTATGCTTCCATCTACTGTAGATGCAGCCTGGCAATTGATGAATGGCCAGCATTTTCTGCTTATGTATCGGCATACTTCAGGATGTACTGGTGTCTTGATAGGTATGTGTATGCAATCTATTGCACCAAGTACATGGGGAAAGTTTGCAATGCTGTAATAGTGGTGCATTACAGTTCTCCATTTCTTGGGGGTAGATGGGAAGTGTATATAGTCATCCACCTTGCTGCACATTGCTTCCAGAATTTAACCAGGATACAAATAGCACCTGTGTGTGATACTTCCACAGCATCCCCTATGTGTCTCTGGAATGTCCCAGATCCAAGTACACTCAGGCTGACACACACTTTGGTTTCAAGGGGATGACGATTTCTCACAGGGTATGCACAGATATGTGTGGGGCACACATGTTGTAGATGGCCTGCAACAGTTGTCAGTCTAGCTGGTACCTGTCAATAATTGCTGGTCTGACAACTGGTTAATTTGCATCCTTGCTATGACTCTAGCTGGCTGCCTTCTAGATTGTACAGCCATAGCATCATTTATGGCTGGTATTACTGCAGCCTGTTGCAGTTCATTAACAGCAGGTTGCAATTTTATATATTTTTTGATGTTTTGCTACTGATTTCAGAGTAATCCTTAGTATTCACATGAATTCCCTGGGGTCCATAAAGCATACACCAAGGATTTCAAAAATGAAGTTGGTGCAGCTATTTGTCGCATTTCAGTTGTGTTGTGGGCACATAATGTGTTCTGGAATCAGAATGACACGTGCAGAATACCTAATTATTCTATGATGAATATCTAAGTACTCAGGCTACCTTCAGCATTTCTTCTGAAATTGCATCTACAGAAGGTGCGCCTAAGTCTTCTTTCATCGTGCTGCACTGTCTGCAAATAGTTTCTGAAAACTTTTTGGAATCCATCCTAGCAGACTTCATTTCTCAGCAAATTTGAAAAGAAAAAGGAATAAAAAAGAAAACACAAGTATTAGATGATACAGATAATTTCTACAATCAAATAATTGTGTTGTAATAATAAAATAATTGTCTTTTTGGATACACTGAAAGACAAGTAAATATATGCCTCCTAAGGGACTAAACACTGAAACAGATTTTGAATGTTCATGCTGAAGCAAAAACAAAACAAACTAACAAAAAAAAAAAACAAATAAAATGAAATACAATAAGGAAATAAGCTTGCAATATTTTTGTTTTTGATTGCTCACACTGACCCTGCTCCTTGTAATTAAAGAACTGAAAGAATTAGGCATGTCTCGTACACATTTAAATAGATAGCATTGAAGTATGGCTCAGACTACCTCCTTGGAGAAGACAAAAGGAGTGCACTGTTGTCTGCTGCTTTTTGCAATAGTCACAACCAGCCAGACTTCTTTCTGTTGTGATTGCTCAATTTAAAATGGGTACACAAATTGTCCATTCCAATCAATGTGCACTTTTTGGCATATTAATTGGTTTTCATTATAGAATTGTAAAGTTCTAATTATGGCTTTTGTAATTTCTTGCACAATCTGATTAATTCTAGAACTTTACTTTAAGAACATGTGAAGCAGTGATACTGGCCTTAAAATGTAGTAATTTTTTGGAAATAAAAAAATAATGCCAAAATGTTTGAATTTTTTTTTTTATGTTTTCTGGTAGCTTCAGATTGTTTTGTCACTTTTGTTAAATTGTGTTGAAGTGCTAGTGGCAGAAAAACAAACTGTGGCCATATTTTTTTTACTTTGACAGATGAAATTATTCATATTTTATAGAGGCTACCAATCTCTCACATTTCTATAAAAAATGCTGTATTTACAATGATTGGGCCATTGATCCTTGACCAGTAGGCTTTGGTATTTCAGTTATTAGGTATTCATTGGGTAACACTTTTAAAATATGTTTCACTGCCTAGTGTTTATTATGGCTCCCTACTGAAATGCCAGGGCTCAAAATGCTGAGTGCTGAAAAGCCAGGAAAAAAAAAACAAATAGACAAAAAATACAGGAGAAAAGCAAATCCCAAAAAATCTCTCCTCTCCTTAAAACTTCTTTTTGTGGGTGGTGCAAGCCCCCTGCACCCCACATGTAGAGGGGACAAGCCTCGCACACCCAGTGAACATATATGTACCAAGTCTGAGATTGTCACACCTCAGAGAAAGGGGAATATTTTGAGAAATGGCATCTCGGACTTAATATATCTAAATTCAAATTTTCTGCCATTTAGTCTCCACTTTTCAGGACTCCGTCTAGTGGGTCCCGACATCTCATATGATTACTAATTTTTATAACATATTAAATACACTCATTATTGTATTACTAAATAAATTTGTTACTATAATAATAATGCACAAGCTATTTCTTGTAAGTTTTGAGTATTCATAAAGGTTACATAAGGTGTACACCTCATGGTAACCATTTCTGATTCAGAGATAGTACTACCATGGTGTTTCAACACAAAGGCAAGGAACAACATGATGGGTTATCTCAGCGGGCATCCTAAATGCTAATGAGGCATCCATGGGGTCAGGCATATGCAAATTAGCCATGTAGTTTCTCTCAGAACTGCCTGTGGTAAGAGATTTATGGATCTGAGCAATTCTCTGTCAATTAGCATGGCAGATCCTGACAACTCATGGTAATGTACAAGGTCAGCAACTCACATCTACCCATTGCAATACAGAATGGGGGTTCAGGGTGATAGGCAGTGCAACATTTCCCCTGTAATGCATTTTGGTTGAGGACACAAGGATGAAGTGACATTCAGCTGCAGAGACATGTGGCTGTTGCAAATTCCCTGTTTGTAAGTAGTCAGCACCATGCCTACAACTTCAATAAACAGGTGCATGCAGCAGGGGGAGTAATCTGTGTTGTGTTTGGTGTACAGTACATGTTTAATTTAGTACAACAGGTAGAAGTGTGCTACAGCATGGAGGAAATCTTGCATGCTACTGTGGACACACTTATGCTCCAGTATATTCTTTAGATGATGCAAACACTGTCAAGGGGATAAAAGTTCAGTCACTCCAATGAAAAAGTCATGGCCCATTGTGCAATGCAGCCTGCTGCATGTTGGTGTCTTAGGGGCTGTTGACATCCCTGCTCCATGCATTTGGTTATTTATGCTGTGGTCACGGCACTGCATGACGCTCTTAGCCCACAAGAAATTTGCAACAGTCATATGTTTCTGCAGCTGAATGTCATTTCAGCCACATGGCCCCAGCAGAGTGTTTCACAGGGAAATGTCTTATTGCCTAAAAGCCTGAACTTGCCTGGGGGTTCAGGCTCTTAGTCAGTGAGACATTTCCCTATGTTGTGCTTAGTGTGTAGTACATGCGTATGTAAGTACAACATGTAGAAGTGTGCGACACCATGGAGGAAATTATGCATGCATACTACTGTTGTCACATTTATGCTCCAGTAGGTTCCTTATGTAATGTTATCTAAACTCTGTGAAGGGGGTAATGGTCCATGCGCACAAATAATAAAGGCACTACCAATTGTGGGTTGAATTTATACTGCCTCTAACATGTTGTCTACTGGGCAGTCCATACTGCTTCCTGCCTTTTGGTACCTTAGGGGCCATGTACATTACATCCCCCTTGTGCATTTGGATACTGAGGGTGTGGGCATGTTACTATGTGCTGCTCATGGCCCAGAGCAAATTTGCAACAGATATATGTATTTGCAGCTGAATGGCACTTCAACCATGTGACCCAATCAAATATGCCACATGGTAATGTCCTGTTACCAAAGACCTCAAACTCATCATAGTTGATACAGTTTGTAACAGCATTTCATATATATACTGACTGCAAAATATTGTACAAGGATATACAGCATCCATTGCATCAGTTATAGCTTGTGTTCTTATCATAGTTCTGATAGTTAGCAAGCACTGCTAACATGACAGCTGCTATTGAACTATGACACAGCATTGCTACAGTCACATCATAGTAACAGGCTAGGCTGTGACTGCTGAACAAGGACAGAAGACAGCACTGAGATGACTGTTGACTACCAAGGGCAGTCACACACTGATCCACATGTGTAACCCCTATATGTATATATCATGCCATGGGATTGGAGGGATGCTAATGAATGGAAATGTTTACTGCATCAGAGACAGAGTTGACCCTACAGGACCCATGCATACATGTCATGCTTATTTTTGAGAAGTGTAATGCAAACAAGACCGTCTGTGGCAAGGTGTGGCAGGGAGTGGCACAGCACATGAATGCAGTGGACACCCATAAGAATACAAGAGTTACTGTGTGTTGCAGGATCACTGATATGCTACTGCATTCCAAGACCAATGCATAGAAAATTACCAGAGACAGATTAAGTAGTTGGTCACTAATGCAGACATCTTTCACAGATGTGGAATAATTCCTGGTATCTTTCTCTGGTGAAGGTCAGTGGACCTTATTTCTGTCAGTGCCTTGTGTGGAAGCTGGTCTGGTGTCAATAAGGGATGCACCAAGATAGTAGTAGCATGTATTATAGGACAGTGACTTGTACCTATGAATGATTTAGTTAGACCAACATATATGCATATCTGTCATCCAGGAATATTGGGGTGCAACAGTGATAACCTGTACCACAAGGTGGTAATAGGCTATGTGCATGATTACCATGTAGCAGTCTGTATGCCAGATGGTTGTGTGAGGCACTGCTATGGTCCAGCATTGCCACACAAATGTTATTTGCATACATTCACAGGTTTAACTGATAGACAATACAACACTACAGGTTAGAAAATACTTAAAGTATTTGCCTCACTGTGGTTGAAGATGATAACACCATGCACAAGCCACATAAAATCTCTGCATCACTTTGGCTGAAGATTATAACACCATGCATATGCCTCATAAAGCATCATATCACTGTGGCTGAAGATGAAAACACCATGCACATGGCACATAAAGTCTTTGCATCACTGTGGCTGAAGATGATAACACCATGCACATGTCACATAAAGTCTCTTTGTCATTGTGTCTGAAGATGATAACACCATGCATATGTCACATAAAGTCTCTGCATCACTATGGATGAAGATGATAACACCATGCACATGCCACATTCCTAGTACACAGTGGCATTGTCAGTACTGTTAACAGTAGGAGACATACTTACCTCTCCTACAGCTGAAACAATATTGGAAGGCAAGATGAACCTCTGGAATGCCCTGTTTTTAGTAATGGTATGCCTGGCCATGTGAATCCCACCAGAGCTACAGGAATGTTACCACAACAGATTGCATCAAAGGCTGCACCTCCTCTATGATGCTCATACCCAGCATAAGAGAGAGAGAGAGGGATGTAGTTTCCCAACAATTTCACTTCTTCAAGACAGTCACTGTCCTGAACATCATCCTTAGCATCAGTCAGTGGAGGTGTAAGTCACTGATGCAGACACAGATGGTCGCTACTAACATAATTTCTGAGATGCTGAGGTGTTCTATGACCTGTGTCAGGAAGTGGAACTGCTTTAGGGATCCTGTAATTTATGCAGAGTAACATGGCATACAGGGACCTTCAGCATATATGTCTGTTTAGGTCAGTGGAGTCAAGCTGTTAGCCACTGATGCAGTCAGTTGCCACTGTGTACATACTAGGGGATGAATGTGCATTTCAACATCACACACCAGTCTTATGCCAATGGCATATGTCATTTCAGAGTCAAAAATATTGTTTAAAGTGATTATTGTCACCAAATGGGCAAGGGTATTTGCAGGAGATAATTGTGTTGAGGACTTGGCCTACCCCAACCTACTCAAGAGACCCATACTTACAGTAGGGGGGGTGTATGTGACTATATTGGCAAGTGTGTGCCCAGCATAAAGGCCAGCAGCCCTGGGTCAATAAGCTACTGGCCACCTGGTGTCCAGTTATCCAGCTTGGGTTATCTGGGATAGATCTGAATGTAAAACCAATCAACCTGATAAAAGTGAGCTAAGAATTGTTACACTCATTATAGGTTCATTGACAGGATGTGGCTTGGAAGTGGATGACATGATGATAAGGAAGAGGCTGGACATCCTATGTATCCAAGAGACAAGATGGAAGGATAATGCAGCAAAGTCACATGAATTGGGATCCAGAGACTACTACTAGGAAGAAAGACAGACTAGAAATGGTGTGGGAATAGTGGTGAAGGAGAAGCTTCAGAAAACAGTGAGGGATGTTGTTAGAAAAATATGTACGTAAACATATATGTAGTGCAAAGTTTAGAAACAGTATAATATGTAATGCATTTGATTCTATTTAACAATATGGCAGTAGAAATGATCTTGCATGTAATTGCTTGAAACTTAGCTGCAGTGTGGTTAACCTCTGACCCTGGCAGTAGCCAGCTCAGCAGGCTTATGTCTTTCAGCAATTATTATCTGCTGGGTTAGAGAAATAAATATGTATGCATGTATATCTTTCTTCCTTCCACGAGAAGGATGGCCTTGTGAGTTCTATCGAAGATAGAATGCAGCTGCTTACCAAAGAAACAAAGGAACATTAAGAGATGAACTGACTATTGTATGCGAACTAATCTAAAACCTTGAAAGAAGCAACATCTACAGGAAGACATTGTAATTAACCAGGTGCCTTGCAAGGCTGTGTTATTCTCATGGGAAAGTTTTAAAAGCATTACCTCAGCATCTTCTTATGAATGAAATATTGTGGACTATAGTGATGTAAATGCCCTGTGACTGACCACGTCAGTAAGGTGGGCAAAAGCTGATTGCAAATGGTATATAATTGAAGGTATTTCCTGTATAGAGCCAGTCAAAACTCTATACTTGTTTTGTATAGTTTTGCCTCCTAATGTACATTAGTAAAGAAACATTGTTTGAACCTGAGCATCCTGTGTTATTGACTGTCATTTTGAAAAGCCTAATGATTTTTACAGTCTGATTTTAACAATTTATTTGACATTTTGGTCCTTCTTAAGCCGGAATTCCCTTGGTAAGCTGCAGGTCAGAGTGCATGGGTGGTAATAAATCTGGAGAAGCTGCCAAAACAAATGGTTCTTCTTGAATGAAAAGACCTCCGACTGAATTGTTGTGTGTAAAGAGGCTGTCCACTTTCTGATCTGTGGCTGAAAACTGGATCCCAAGAATAAAAATATGCAGTCATAAATGGGAGGCTCAGGTAAGAAGAATTTCCCTCTTTGTCTTTGTTTTAGATCAGGGACCAGGTTACACTGTACTGTTATTGAGATTTGTGATAGCAGGACGAGAACGTATTGAAGTACTGTACCTTGGTCATAGATCAGGGAAAAAAACAAAGCAAAGTAAACAGTCATTCTAGACACTACTGTGGATACAGGGAAGAAGATACCACGTGGTACAAGAGAAGGGTTACGTAACAGTCTTTTTTAAGACATGGGAAATCAGTGCACTGAGAGATCACGAGATCCCTAACGGATAATGTGAAGTATATGCAATTGCAGCGAGCAGATAATGTGAGATATTTTGCAAAATGTGTTAACAAATATGAATTTGATAGTAAACTAGATAAACTTTCACTAGTTAAACTCCTTAAACAGCTTAAATCTGATGCAGGAGGTCAGGCAAAAAAGCAGCACAAACTAGGCATACCTCAAGCAGACAGGTGGATTGAGGAAGCAAATTGTAGAAAAACAGAAGCTTAGAAATTCAAAAACATTTTTAGACAACATAGTGAAAGGTCTGACAGACAGAATCTCTGAGAAATGAAAACTTAAAGCAGACTGAACTTGCATTAATCAATGCATACAACAGGAAAATGAGACAATAGATGGATATTATGCTAGATTATTAGAATGCTTTAAACAACAATTAAAAAAATGCATTTTTAAAAGGTTGCATTGCCTCTATCAGTAGCTTTATTACAAAGCATATGATAGATCACCGAACAAGCAGGCTGCAAGCCTTACTTGAGTATGCTAGACATGCTGAAAGACACTTTAATAGTAAAAAGAAAAGAAAGGGCACAAGTCTTCACTGCTGAAGACGGAGCTGAAGTATTTGTATTACAGTCAGGAAAAGAGGGCATCTAGCTAGGGACTGTAAACAAAATAAGAAAGCAATGACAGAAGATAAAGGAGATGAGGACTGACTATATGATAGTGATAACAACCAAAAATCATCAGGAAAGGTTAATAAACAAAAAGAAAATGTGAATGTAGTAGAGGGAATAGAGGAAGTACAAACAGATGTAGAGGATAAAAATGGAAATGAAATTTTAGATTTAGCATTGTTGAGCCTGGAGCTCTACCTAGCAGATACAAAACCAGAAGTGACACTTCTGGTGGAGGGAAGGAAGTCAAATTCCTGTGTGACTCAGGAGCGTCACGGACTTTGATACACCCCTCAAGTTACCAAAACATTCTGAATCACCTGATTATATATTAGTAAAAGCAGCAAATGGACAGCTATACAGGGAACCACTCTCCCATAATATAGCAGTAACTGACCCTGTTTCAGGTATGACTCAGAAAAGTAAAATTGTAGTTTCTGCAAAATATCCAGTAAACTTACTGGGAAGAGACCTTGTGCAGATATTTGGCATAGCAGTAGTTCCTACCATGCAGGGTATGGAAGCACAAAGACAAATGGATGCTTTTGTGGTGTGATCAGAGGGTGAAGTCTATTATTGGTACAGCCAGGACCTAGTTATGACTGGTCCAGGGCAGTAACCAAAGAACTGATGAACGTAGCCATCAGTAAGGTACCCTCCCTTGACACTGATCAGCAGCACTTGTTACATTGTACTCTATACTACTGTAGCACACCAGGACCTGATAAGAAATATGAGCAAGAATTGTTCAAAAAAAAATCCTGCTGACAGATTAATATTACGAACTTTATGTTGGGATACTGAGGGAAACAGTGTAGTAAGCTGTTCATTACCTCAGGAATTCATGAAATTGTATAAGTCCAATAGACTGCCACATGTCAGTTTGACAAGAAACAAAAGTGTTAAATGGGCAGACATAGAAAAAAAGGTAACAAAATGGGAAAACAGACTGATTTAGAAATGTCAGGACAAGGGATACAAAAACAAAAACTGAATTGGTTGACACAGACACATACAGCTGTACACTTGCAATCTAGTGAGGACAGCTGATTAGCATTTTTATTAAAAGGAAAAGAAGAGGCCTTGTGTAAAATTCCAACAACTCTGTGGTCAACAGGCAAGTTAGATGTAGGGCTTATTCAAACAGCAGGACCAGTTACAATTACCCCAAAGTCAGCTTTTAGACCACGGAAAAGACAATACCTTTTGAGAAAGGATGCAGAAGTAGGAATTAAGCCTATAATAGCAGCATTACTCAAAAAGGAGTACTGGTAGAATCTCCTGATTCACCATGTGATACACCTATTTCCTGTTAAAAAGCAAACGGGAATGGTGGATGGTACAAGATTTATAAGCTGTAAATAATGCAGTAATACCTAGAGCACCTGCCAGACCCACATACCTTGTTAAATGATTTGAGACCGAACAGAAGTATTTCCCTGTGGTAAATATTAGCAATTCTTTCTTTTCAATACCTATACATCCTGATAGTCAATATTGGTTTGCATTTACATTTCAGGGTAAAAGGTATACATATACTCGACTACCACAGGGATATTGTGAGAGCCCAATAATATTTGCACAAAAAATGGCTAGCAACCTGGCAGGGTTTAGAGGTAGTCAAATTTTACTTTATGTAAATGACATCTTGCTAGCAGCACCCAGCAGCAGTGCAGGGTGGATAGAGTAGCATTATTAAAATTTTTAGTAATACAAGGACACAAAGTAAACAAAAGTAAGTTACAACTTTGGAAAAAACAGGTTAGATACCTGGGATATGTGATATCCAATAAAGGTAGAATACTAGATAAAGGAAAAAAGAGAAGAAAATAAAAAAACAGCAATTTTGCAAGCACCCAAACTAACAACTAAGAAAGAAATAATGTCTTTCTTAGGTACAACTAATTTTTGTTGGAGCTGGGTACCAAATTATTTTACAATGGAGAACAGAAGCAGAAATGGCTTTCTGCAGGTTGAAGCAGTTAATAGCTTCTTCATTAGTTTTAGGACTTCCAAGTTATCACAAACGGTTCTTTCAGACCGTAGATTGTAAGCAAGGGTACATGACATCAGTATTAAAGCAACAGCATGGGGATAAGCAATGCCCCATAGCTTACTATTCATCACAGTTAGACCCAGTGGTGCAATCTTTGCCTCACTATGTACAAGCAGTAGTTGCAGCAGCTTCAGCCTCAGTGGTGTTATTCCACCCTCTCACATTGAGAATGCCTCATGCAGTTGCAATAATTCTGCTACAAGAAAAAGTTGCATACCTTTCTCCTGCTAGACATCTTTCATGTATGACCATACTGCTGAGTCAACCTCATATGAACAGTTAGCTTTACCTAGACAAGATCTTACAGATATGCCCTTGGATGATGCTGAGGTGACATATTACATGGATGGCTCATGCAGAAGGGGTCCTTCAGGGAAGAATCTGGTGGGGTATGCAGTAGTTACAGACACTGAAATTTTAGAAGCACAAACTTTGCCACACAACTTGTATGCTCAAGCAGCAGAACTGGTAGCTTTGACAGGAGCATGTACTTTAGTAGAAGGCAAGAAAGTGAACATATATACTGATAGTCAGTATGCTTTTTCTACAGTGCATGTGTTTGCACAACAATGAAGAAAATAGAGGAATGATTACATCCAGTGGAAAACCTATTAATCATGCAATTTATTTTGGAGCTATTAGAATCTATTCAGTTGCCTACCAAAGTAGCTATTTGTAAATGTGTAGCTCATACAAAACAACAGGATAAGATTTCAAAAGGTAATGCACGAGCTGATGCAGCTGCAAAGCAAGCAGCCTCAGACTCAGAAACTTTATTTTTAAATGAGGAATTACAACCCTTTGAGATTTTAGATTTAGACATGTTAAAAACAATGCAAATGCTTACTACAAAAGCAGAAAAACAAAAATGGGTAAAACGAGGTGCAATTTTTGAGAATGGACTGTACATTTCCAAAGGAAAAAAAACAATATTGCCGTCTAATTTATTTAGATATGCAGCTTTGTTGAGCCATGGGCAGAGCCATGTCTCAACAGGGGATGGTACAGTTAGTAAATAGAATATTCCAAACATATGGATACATAAATTATACAACAAAATTTTGTGCAGCTTGTCATACTTGTAACAAGCACCATGCACAAGGAGCATTTAAAAACAAGCAAGGAAGTTTTCCTATACCACCATACCCATTCCACACTATTTGTATGGATTTCTTAGAATTAAATAAATGTAAAGGGTTTGACTCCCTCTAAAATGTTTTTTCGGAGAGCATATTATGTGCCTCAGTGGAAAGCTCTCATGCCTGCAGGGCAGGAGGCTGACAGTTCATTAGTTAATTATATAAAGAAACTGTTAATGAATAAATCTGTTTTGCAGTTTAACTCTTTTTCAGATGAAAGACAGAACAAACCAGTAAAGAACTTTCAATTTGATACACAAGGGCAAAATGGCCAAGAGTAAAGCAAATAGAAAAGCAGAGCAACCCCAGAACTATTGCATAATTATTTTGTTGGCTGTGCATTTGTTGACTATAAGTGTGACAATTTTTCTCTTATTGTGGTTTTTTCCTGCACTCAACCACACGAGTGAAAGTGAGAAGACGTGATGAACTGTTTATAGACTGGCATCCAAACTTTAACACATACCTGGCCATGAAACATGTGTATGCAGAGACTATGAACATTTCAAACTGCTGGGTTTGTACAGCTATACCAACAGCATATAAAAGACTGTTAATGTCCGCTGTCCCTCTGGGGATAAATGAGACTTGGGAAAATTTTTTTTGATACAGGAACTGTGAGATCACAGGACAAAATAGCTTTATTTTACCTGTCACACAAAAAGGAGTTGTATGTTTCTACAAAGTGATACCCTCCAGGTGGGCTGGAGTAATTGTAATATAACAATGTCTTATAAATGTTACATTAAAGTCAGAAGTGGGGTACTGTTTGTAATACTAACTATGATTCATATCTGAGTTCAATGAAAACTACATTAAATGCAGTAGTGACAATCCAGTCTTAACTAAACAATTGTCTATTAAAGATAGGAAAATGTTTCATGCAGGGATAACACGTATTAGTACCAAAGTAATGATTTTATTTGTGGGAAAAAGGCATATGAATGGTTACCTGAGAATTGGTCCGGCAGTTGTTTTTTGGGTTATCTGGTTCCAGCAATAAGACATACTGCAGAATTACCTTTGGGTAAGATACGAAATGTAAGGAAAACAGCTCGAAAATCTGAAGGTCCAGTTAAGAAACCTGTGAATCCAGTTGGGAAGATCGAAGCTGGTTGAAAAGACCATAATTCAGTAAGAGACAGAAATAAATTGACTCATATGGACTTGGGCAACAGTGTTATATCCTGGGCAGGAATACTACCAGCCTATGGAGCAGTCAAATCGATCTGGGAGCTGAGGAAGCTATCAAGATTTCTCGAAGTAATGAGTAATGCAACTTTTTCCGCCCTAGAATTGGTGACTGATGAACTGAATGCAATGAGAACTGTTGTGCTACAAAATCGAATGGCTCTTTACTTCACCCTAGTGGCAAGAGGTGGTACACGAAGAAGAATGCTGTACTTTTATCCATGAGAGTCGTCACGAGACAAATAATCACCTAGAGGTAATTCAGCAAGTATCAGCAATGACTAAACCAGGCCCAAACCCACTGACGGACTTTTTCCAAAATCTGTTTGGGGGGTGGGGTTCCATCCAATTAAACATTTTAATTGCTATTTGTGTGGGTATACTCCTAATAGGAGCATGTGTTTACTGTGGAATTCCCTGCATGAAAAGATTAATCAAAGATTAGTTAGGGACTTCGTTGATGTATCTGTAACCGAGACTATGTATCAAGACCTGGAGTTGAATATGTTGATACCAAATGAAATTCTTTCTGAAATATAAAACAAATGACTTGCCTAGTTGAAAGTTCCAGAGAGGAAGAGACTAGGGAATGAAATAATGTTGTTTATGTTTCTGAATAGAATAAAAAGCATTAAAAGGAGGGAGAATGTTAGAAAAATATGTACTTAAACATATATGTAGTGCAAAGTTTAGAAACAGTATAATATGTAATGCATTTGATTCTATTTAACAATATGGCAGTAGAAATGATCTTGCATGTAATTGCTTGAAACTTAGCTACAGTGTGGTTAACCTCTGACCCTGGCAGTAGCCAGCTCAGCAGGCTTATGTCTTTCAGCAATTATTATCTGCTGGGTTAGAGAGAAATAAATATGTATGCATGTATATCTTTCTTCCTTCCACCGAGAAGGATGGCCTTGTGAGTTCTATCGAAGATAGAATGCAGCTGCTTACCAAAGAAACAAAGGAACGTATTAAGAGATGAACTGACTATTGTATGCGAACTAATCTAAAACCTTGAAAGAAGCAACATCTACAGGAAGACATTGTAATTAACCAGGTGCCTTGCAAGGCTGTGTTATTCTCATGGGAAAGTTTTTAAAAAGCATTACCTCAGCATCTTCTTATGAATGAAATATTGTGGACTATAGTGATGTAAATGCCCTGTGACTGACCACGTCAGTAAGGTGGGCAAAAGCTGATTGCAAATGGTATATAATTGAAGGTATTTCCTGTATAGAGCCAGTCAAAACTCTATACTTGTTTTGTATAGTTTTTTGCCTCCTAATGTACATTAGTAAAGAAACATTGTTTGAACCTGAGCATCCTGTGTTATTGACTGTCATTTTGAAAAGCCTAATGATTTTTACAGTCTGATTTTAACAATTTATTTGACAGATGTCATCAGAATAAGTGACAGACTCAAGGCAGTCAGACTCCAACCTAATGAAAGGGCAGTTTTATAATCTTAGCCTGTGCCCCACAGCAGGGTTGTAATAGTGAGGAAAAGAATGCATTCAGACAGCAGTCATAGGACATTCTAGATAAAGCAGGACAACATGAAATGGTGTCAATAATGGGGGCCCGAATGTATATATCGGGATAGACAGAACAGGATCTGAGGACTGCCTGGGTCCACATGGGTGGAGCAATAGGAATAAATAAGGAGAGGCCATTCTAGACTTCTGTCTGGCAAATGGATTGATAGTAGCCAACACATGGGTGATAAAGAGAAACAGTCACCAGATCACATACAAGAGTGGCCAATATGCAATGCAAATAGACTTCCTCCTAATAAGGAGATTGCATAGGTGTAGAATCATTGATTGCAAAGTCATCTGCAGTGAAACAGTTCACCCACAGCATAAACCACTGGTTGTCAGAATCAGCTGCAAGCAGTGGTCAGAGAAGGCTGTAAGGTCAACAAAGACCAGGCTGAAGACCTGGAAATTGACTGGAGAGAAAATACAACAGTTCAATGAATTACTCAGGGCTCTAGCACCTCAAGAAGAAGAAGAAATAGGTGGGGTTGAAAAAGAATGTCAGCACTTCAAAACAGCAAGTGTGAGGACTACAGAACAGATATGCATCCAAGCCAGTATGGAAATAAGGTATATAAGAAAAGTTGGTGGTGGAATGTAGAAATCCAGGAAGTCATCAAAAGAAAGAAGGAGTGCAGGAAAAATTTGAATCTGGAAAAGATGGAGCAGACTAGGGAGGAACACTGGTTGGCTAGCAAAGAACCTAAGAAAAGAGCTGCTATTACAAAGGTCAAAGCATCAGAAATGCTCTAACAGCTTCTGAAATGTGACTCTGCAGATGGCAGAAATAAACAATATCAGGTTGCAAAGTAGGGTTGCCAACTTTTCACAATTAAAATCCAGGACACCTCTTTTCCTGTCCCTTGCTCCTCATGACCCATCCCATCCTTTCCCTTCCCTTCCCTCTCTCTTTCACTTCCCTTTCCCTTCCCCTCCCAGGCTCCCCCTGAGGGTTCATGGGTGCTGAGCCCCTGGAAAATTTTTTTAAACAACAGATGTGCGTAGATGAGTTTTAGTGCATTTTGAGCCCCAAAAAACAACACTTGAATGCAAGAATTTTTAGCTCAAAACTGCTATTTTCAAGTAGCCAGCCCACACAGATGGTTAGGCTAACTGCTAAATTGCTAATAGTCATTCACATTGGAAAACAGCAAAAAAAAAAAAAAAACAATAAAGCAATAACATTGAGGTGTAAGCAAAATATATAGTCAAAACAATACAAATGTTATTCAATGTCAGTTGAATGAAGTAATTACTTTGATTGAAGTTGAATGTCTACCTCACGTGAATCCAGAGCAGGCTGACCCTGAGTTGTTAAGGTACTCGTGGAAGAAGCAGACTGCTCAGGCTGAGCAATCCATTTCCATTTGTACTTTTCACTGCCAGCTGCTGATGAAATCAATGTCATCTTTCAAAACAAACTGATAGACATTACTGCAGCTCATGTTGTAGTTAAGGAAAACTTGCAGTTCTGCTTTGATTAGTGCTAGAGTGGCCCTGTTTCTGTCTGCACACCACTTCACATTCATTAAAGAAAACACCCTCTCAGGGAAGGAATTGCTGCCTGGTAATGACAATGCCGCTGATGCAATCTTAAACATGTTCATTGGAAAAGTTGCACTATCACGGGCACCTGCAAAAAATTTCTGCCATTTAGTGCATGCAGTAGCAGTTGAATTAGCAACAATATTGGATAAAGCATGCCTTGCTGCACAAAACCCATCATACAACAAGTCTAAATCAATGTCCTTTGTTGACAAGCCCATGACAGTGCTTGTATTTCGAAAGGACTGAAATGCTACTTTTGTATTTAGAGATATTTGATGCATCACACACTCAATGCTGCCATCTGAGAAATTAAATGATTTGTTCAGGTATGCTAAAGACTTTTCTAGAGCTGCCAAAAAATTTTGTTGCAGACGCACTGTATGAGGTTCCATGTCCTCAGTCTCAAGTACAGTTTGTGCTTTGTGTCCAAAAAATATATCAGTTATGCATGACTCAATTTTAGTTTTCAGTTGCTGCATTACAGGCAAGAGCTCAAACACTGTAAAATCTTCCCTCTCCACTTTCTGGACTGACATCTCAAACACATTGCCGATGTTCTGGACAAAGCATAAGTATGCATTTTTAATGTTTGTCTCTACTGCTTCACAGTCATGCATATTATTTTCTATTCCCAGATGCATACAAACTCTCTTTGGGCAGTCTTCACCGAGAGATGCAAAGTAGGACACAATGGCAGGCCATGAATCAAGTAATCTGTCAATAGCTGGACCCAGAGACAACCATCTTGTTGGTACATGCCTCACCAACTCATGATATTCTAAGTATACAAAGTCAAAAACATTTTGCAACTGGTCTAATCCTATTAGCAGATACACTGAAATGACTGAAAATGCTGGTAACCATTGTTTCTACATCACAATCAAGTTCAATTAGTTTTTTTCAAGGAATTGTGTATCACGTGAGCATTGCAATTTGTCTTCAGAATATTACTGTTTCTTTTCAACAGCTCAGTAAACACAGGAAGCCAAAACCAAATTAGATCCAAACCAGACCAAGAACAAAATGATGTATCCAAAGGCTCAACAGGAACAAAAAATTCAAAATGACTTAAAACTCTGTTTTAATGAAATGATAAAAAATTCCACATCAAGCGCTTTCGCCTGGAGGCATACCAGGCTTTTTCAAGATGAACCATGATTCAAAATTCAAGGCTTAAGTACTTTCTAGCCCAAATCATGTGACTAGAATAGCAACTAATAAAATATGCAAATCAGATGTTAAAGTGCCAACAGCAATTCATTCATTCAATGAAATTATACAATGTCTAATAACCCACAAAATTGTACTAAATAATGTAAAAACATGTGTTTAAATTACAACTCATAATAAAGCATGTATGACTGTTTTATAAAGTTACAAACAAGCTTAAAAAAATTAAAAACAGTCTTAAAAAATTATTTTTATGTCTAAAAAATCTATTAAGAACTATTGGTTTCTAAGACCTCTGTTAATCATAAGAAAAGTTAACCAAAGTTTGAAACATCCACTCAAAACTAAATGTTATCCAAAATAAATGGCAATGAACAACCAATCTAAAAATTTTTTTATGATGAACAAAATCATAACTTGGCCCTCCTCAGTTTCAAAACGCTCATAATACTAATACTGTCATTTAAACCAGGAGGCTTAGTTGCGTTCAACTTGAGCTGCCACAACAGTTCCTTATATTCAAGACGGGTTTCCCAATCACCCCCTCTACTGTCATGTAGGACTTGCTCTAGGATTAAAAATTTAAGTTGCATATTAGGGCATGTGCTAAGATGCTTAAAAAAAGCATTGTTTTCCTTTTTCTTAGAAACATCATAAAGATGCTCATATATCCTTCTCCTAAGGGTTCTCTCAGTTTTACCTACATAAAAACTGGAGCATTGAGTACAAAAACCTAAACAGACAACTCCTTTAATACCACAGTTGTAATGGTGTTCAGCCCTAAATTTAAACCTCCTAGAGGGAATGAAAAATTAACTGTCGTTATGCACATAAGGGCATTGCTTACATGAACCATACTTATACGTTCCAAGTTTCGAATAAACCCTTTTATTGTCCACACCAGGTCTGATCTCAAAGAGACCCTTGAGGTTCGTGTCCCTTTTCCTAATAAAATGGGGATGCTCCTTAACAATCTGTTTGAAATCATCATGTTGTACCAAAATTGGCCAATATTTTTTAATTGATTGTTCAGTTTTTAAGGAATCACCAGAAAAGGTATACACAAAACTGTTTTGGCATTCTATCTGTTCCGATGGTTTTGAAAGAATGCCACCAGATGCCCCCTTACCTAACAGAGGGCAGTAAATAGTTTCCCTACCAGCAGTAACCTCCTCAGCCAAATTACTTACTAAGTGTGCTGGGTAACCCCTTTCATCAAAAAGTTGCTTTAGCAAGTTAACCTCTTCAAGAAAAAGCTCCATTGTGCTACACATCCTTGAAGCACGTATAAGTTGACCCTTCACAATACCCTTCTTCTTGTGGAAGGGGTGGCCACTGTTGAAATGTAGGTAGGAATTAGAAAAGGAGTTTTTTCTATATATCTTAGATTGAAAAGTACCATTACTGACATCTTTAAGAAGGGCAACATCAATATAATGCAAATAATCATTATTTACTTTATAAGTGAAAGATAGAAAGGAAGTGGTAGAATTGATGTAAACCATAAAGTCTAAGAATTGATCTAAAGAGCCATCCCAAAACAAACAAATATCGTCCAGGTATCGTTTATAGTGGGTGATATGTTGAACCCAATGCATGGAAAAAACAAATTTGTTTTCCCAGTGGTGTAACACTATGTTTGCATAACTAGAAGTACAAGCCGTGCCCATTGCTGCACCCTTTTTCTGTTTGTAAGTGTCACCCTTAAAATAGATGAAATTGTTTTCTAGGACAGTCTCCATAAATTCAACCAATAAACCAATCGTGTTAGACCCTAACCCAGATTCAGCAGCTAGAATATTGTTGAACCATTCCAGCCCTACAGCATGGGGGATACTGGGGAATAATTCAACTATGTCAATAGTGGCCATTAAAAGCTCTGGTTTATAGAGATTTTGCTGGATGCCTGAGAGAAAGTCCCATGAATCTTTGCAAACATGAGGTAAAGTGAAAGCAAATTTGTTGATGGTAAAATCAATGAATTTTCCTAAGGGCTCTGTTATTCCCCCAGCTCCTGAGACAATAGGTCTAAAGTTCTAAGGGTCTAAGCCCTTGTGTGTCTTGGGAATTCCAAAAAACTGCAGGTATCCTTGGATTTCTAACATAGAGATAATTATATAGTTTTTCATTTATCACACCCTGTAATAAATGATCCATGAGTAAATAATAAATTTTAGAATGTGCTAAATTCAATTCATTCCTAGAAACCAGTTCATAATGCTCAGTATCCTGCAACATATTGTGAATGTGGGTGTCGTATATCATGTTATACATTAAAACTATGCCTCCACCCTTATCTGGCTTCATCACCCGAATGTCTTCATCACCAAGCCTCTTGATTAACTGACCATGTTCTGGTCTAAAATTAACCGATGGTATGTGAGACCTGTTCAAACAAAAGTCTCTTAAATCTGCCTCCACCAAACCTTCAAATAATTTTAACAGTGGGTTTAAGGGTGGGTTAAATGTGCTAGGCCTAGAAAGCCCTTCATTAGTCTGAGATTGACCTTTAAAATAAAAGGCAAGATTCAAGCATCTAACAAAAAGCTTCAAACCAACTAAAATATTACATAAGTCAACTCTACATGAAGGTACAAAGTGAAGCCCTTTAGTAAACACAGACTGATTTGCACCATAGTTCACACTTGTCTTATCAGCTGAATAAGAAGACATACATGCAATATCATGGCCAATTTTCTGAAAGAACTTTAACAAGCATGTATGCGATAGAGGTAGAATGCTTGTCATTAAGCTCAACAAAGTCTAAAAGCTTTTTACTTAAACCAGTTTCAACAGTAAAATATTGAATGCAGACAGGAAACATTTTTCTGCTCTTGAGATTAGATGCATCAGTTGACAGAGAGTATCGAATAGAATTGTCACCAGTAATGTCTTTTATAATGGACTTCACTGGCTTTGGGCCAAGGGCATCAGTCACCAGTGTTTCTGCTTTCATGCTACCACACACTGTCTTTTTAGCAGTAGCCGAGTCTTGATATAACAAGTGGTCCAGTTTAGTGCCACAGTCAGCAACATTGTAGGACATGTGATGATGTACAGTGTGGTAAACACGCACAAGTTCTGCAACCGTTGCCTGCTTGTCAATTCCTGTTACTGTTGTTGACTTCTTCTTGAAAAAAATGTCAATGGCAGCAGTGCTTGCAGCAATCTGAGCTTTCTGATGACTTTTTGAATGGCTATGATTTACTATGTCACCTTTGTCACCATAAGCAACCGAAACCTCCTTCTTACAGTATGTGCATCGAGCTATGAAGACATTGCTGTGAACCTTTTCAGACCAGGAAAATTATTTCTGCCATTCTTGATGATACCATGACAACCTCTTTGCTATCTTTTTAGGTGGAGGAGTGTTTGGCAAATCATTACATTCTCCATCAGTTTCTGTGCTACTCACGCTACATTCAGTTGCATAATAACTTGTATCCATTTCCAGTGAAGCCCCAAGTAGACCAACTAACAGTATCAGATTGTGTGACTGCTATGCAAAAATGTTGCTTCAGACTACAACATCAGTTTTTAGTAAAGGTGAAGCATCCATTCTACAAAGGAGAAGTTGTGGAAAGTCCTGCACTTCACACAAACTCTTCGGTAAGACCCTAAATCCTCACACTCTTACTCGCGTGGTTCTACTTTCTAGCCAATGAGCTTTCCCAGGGTTATCGTTCTCCAACTACTGTAAGGTTGTTTGCAGCATCAATGGAATGCCTGCTCAGCCAGACAAACCAATGACAGTGTCACCCTGTTATAATGTGTTTAACACACGCATGCATTTGTGTGTCTGAGAGAACATTCAAGTTTTTACAAAGCACTTTGGTCCAGATCTTATTTTCACTATCCCCATTACAAATCCTGATTCCCTATAGGCATTGATAATGCTCCTTTTAGAGTACATCTGGACTAACGGTACATTTTTCAGTCAGCCTCATTAAAACAATTCACACACAGTCACCTGATGGCCCAATATAGCCTAATAAAACATCTAATTTTGGAAGATAATGATGTAATACGCACACACAATCATAATACTGCGGACACGTTTTAAAAAAAACAGTAAAACTGTGCACAAAACTGAATCACCTAGTAGATTAGTCCTCATTTGGTGGCAAAGAATAAAGTTCACTCAAGGTAGCTCTGTACCCCTCACTATAGTGATTACGAAGGCAATTTTTTCTAACTTAAAAATCCATGATGCAGACATTTGGTTAGCAGTAAGAACTTAGCCTTGGCAACTTAAAAAAGTGCCAAATTTGTTTGAATACAAATTACAGTCATATGAAAATAAGTAACTTTTGTACAGAAGGTGCAGGTGTAGCCAAAAAATAACTCATTGTTAACCAGGTTTGTATATTTAATAAATAATCAAAAGCATAAATAAATGCATAATAATGAAATAATCACTTGCTGACTGTTTCAATGCTGTCAGAATGTCCATTGCTGCAAGTGAGCTTGCAAATGTTTCTTCTAGGCTGAGCATTTTTTGTCTACAAAAATAATAAACAATAAATTGAAAAAAAAAAGAAACTATGCAAAAATAACTGAGTCAAATGCAAATCAAGTTTCCCGTGATACACTGTACAATGAAGTGCGAGTGCGAGTGCAACAAGTTTATTTTTTCCACACCCACGCTGTTGAAGTTAAAAATAAAGACTAGTGTTTTCTGCTATGCACATATGTCTAGCAGCTTGGGTGAGGACCTGAGGTTAATGTCTGGCACACTTCCATCCTCAGGACATGCAGTACAAACAGAAGAAAACAAATGAACTAGTTTTGAAGCCAGCAAGTTAAAGGAAACACTTGCTTAATATGCTGTATCTTCAACCCACAAATCCCCTACCCGGTTTCCCAGGACACAGGACACAGATGGCCAAATCCAGGACATCCTGGGAAAAACAGGACAGTTGGCAACTCTAGTTGCAAGGCAAAGACAGAAAGATAAGGAATGCCAGCAACAACATGATCACCAGTCCACAGGACATCAAAGGCAAATAAAAGGAGTACTTCCAATAACTTCTGAACAAAGAAAACCCCACAGAAGCTGTAGTCCCCCAGACACAGCCTGGAATGAGAGAAGAGGAGGATCCCACCAGAAAAAAAATAATAATACCACTAAGGAAAATTAAGTCAGGTAAAGCAGTAGGCTCAGATGAAATCACAGCAGATATGATAAAGATGTTGGGTGAGAAAGGAGAGAAATGGCTCCAGTGGGTAATCAGCAATGTAGAAAGATAGGCATATCCCAGATGGCTGGAGAATAAGCATATCAGTGCCAGTGTTCAAGAACAAAAAGACGTTCACACCTGCGGGCAGTACAGAGGTATCAAACATCTGTCACCCCACATGAAAGTCCTGGAGACGGTGATTGATAAATGAATATGCAGAGCAGTTCAAAGTAAGATGAAAGATGAGCAGTTAGAATTCAGATCAGGATTCAGCACAACTGATCTGATGTTTGCAGTGAGACAGATAGTTGAGAAGAAGATAGAGATGAGTAAAGAGTCCAAATGGGCATTCCTAGATTTGAAGAAAGCATATGACAAGATCCCAAGAAAGATGATTTTGGCAGTCCTGTGGTGGCTTTAAATCACAGAAACATTGGTAGAACTAGTGTAAGCTATGTAAAAGGACCCAATATCTCAAGTTTGAACAGTGTTCAGTCTCATAGAAGAGATCCCAGCGGGAGTGGATGTGGATCAGGGTTCAGCTCTGAGCTCACTGCTGTTCATAGTGTTGATGAATTACATTAGCAAACAGGTTGGATGGGGACACATCAACAAAGTTGCTGTATGCAGATGATGTGGCATTACAAGTAGAGTCTGAGCAAGAAATTCACTAAAGGATGGGGAATGGAATGCAAAACTGAAAGCAATTGGGATGAAATTGGGTACAAATAAGTCATTTGTATTTGCAACAAATGGGGAAATAAAAGGGAAAGTAAAGGGACCAGTTAACAGCTTCAAGTATCTGGGAGGGCTGGTTGAGGAGAAGGGAAGTCTGAATAAGGAGGTCAAATCTAAAATCAGAGGGGCTGCAGTCAACTGGCATAGAGTGTCAGTTATAATATATGACAGAAGAATGCCATAGAAGCCTAAAAGTAAGGTGCACAAAACAGCAGTGTGACCAGTACTACTCTGTGGTACAGAAACCAAGGAAGTAAAGGCAGAGCAGTTGAGGAACCTAGAGATGATCAAGATGAAGTGTCTGAGACAGGAGGTAGAATACACACTCTGTGACAGTTGAAGAAATGAGGACACAAGAGCAGAAGCCAAAATAGCTCCAATTGCAGAAAAGATCCAACAAAACAGATTACAGTTTGGACACGTATAGAAAAGCAGAAGAGAATCTGCTGAAGAAGATTTAAGATTGACAGAAAGAAGGCTAGAGGAAACAAGGGCATCCAGCAAAGTGGTGGATGGATTGTGTGAGAGAAGACCTGTGATAGCCAGGCATGAGTATCGAAAAAGATAGGAAAGAGGCATTGAATAGAGAGAGATGAAAACAGTTCACACAACACCTTAATCCCATGTAGAAAAATGTGAAACAGGGGGTTGATGAAGATGATGATGATGATGATGAATATTGTCAAACTATTAAAGTCTGCCTCTGCCTCTGTGAGTAGATATTCCTGTGGACATGGCTATTGCACTTTCAGTTCCACCTCAGGGATATCCCACAAGGCAAGCCGGCCAATGTCCTACAGTTCAATACCATCAAAGCTCCTTATAGCCCTGACATGACCTACACCTTCCCATAGCCATTAATGGGGGTTGTGGTCACCAACAATTGACTGCCACCATACATTGTGGTGCCCTAGTGGGTGTTTCCATACATATTTCCAAAATACTATACCACTCATTGGACAGGATGCCTCCAGTTCTGATGCTGCAGGATCACATGGTACAACCAGCAATGTTTGACTTATAGAAACACCATACTGTCCCTAGAGAATGCGATCCCTGATTTATCCCACATGTTAGCTCTGAGCATGGCTACCACATCCAAAACCCCTGACCCTTCCAGCTATATCAGTGTCACCTGTATAAAGAATAACTATACCCATGCCCACTTCTTTGGGTGACAAGATATGTACCTATCAACTAGATGATCATGCGGAAAGTCATTCCACACAAAATGCTGGTACATGTGGCATGTGTGCCAGATATGGAAATTATGGGAACTGCTAGGATGGCACACAGACACATTGTATTAAAAGAAAAAAACTTGTGAACCATACATCACCTGGCAGTTGATGGCATGGAAACCTTCCTGGATGATATATCAGGCAGAACAGGTGGGGCCTTAGTAGCTATGTGGGTGCACTCAGTAACCTGTGAAACTTCAGTCAAACAGGATATGTTCTAGAGTGCCTGTGTAGTGGTGCTTCTCTCCTGCTGTTTGTGGAAAACAAAATATGCTTCTCTACATTCTGCATTATCATGTCAAGGAGCTATTGCAGGATCTGCAAGACTTGCTCCTTCATCACTCTTAATATTTCCCCTGCTGAACATTGAAATGTCCTCATAGCAAGGTTGACTAATGATGCAAAGACCTTCATGTCTACTGGGTATGCAGTTCATGCATTCCCCCCTTGATTCCTAGTGAGGGTGGCACAAGTCTGCTAACTCTTGCATGGTTTCCTTTTCCACACAGCAGCAGTTGACCAACTCCCAGTCATAGAGGTAATGGTATGTTAGCCAGTGCCAGACCCATCGGCAGTACAGAGGCTGATAGCATTCAATATCATGGACACTGGATCTAAAGGCATTGACTCACATATGCTGCTGTGTTAATTCAGACACTACTCCTGTCTTCATAATTTGAGTGAAGCTCTTGTATACTGGGAAATGCAGGTATTTAGAATAAATGACAGCCATAGCCCCTCATACTAATTTTATATTAATTATATACATTGCTGTAATGTTCTGCCAGGCTTGGTTTCATTCTTCACATATATGATGGCTCTTATTAGCAAGATGACAATAATTTGCATATCATTATACAATCATGTGAATGCAATGCATAAAAAGCTATTTCTCAGGTGTTGCAGTCATGTTGCCCATGCTTCTGAAATTACCCCCTCCTTGCTTAACAAAACTTATCTCACTATTTTGTGCAATGCTATGCACCATTTGTTTCTGAATAACCTACCGTGACTTTCCTTTGCTTGAAAACTGGTCAATAATTCTCAGTTCACTGAGGATACAATCGCAGTATAAACTGTATTGATTTAGTGGTAACATCGTTAATTTAAGACACTTAGAGGCATCATCTGGCTGTAATGAGTTAAAGACTGCCTTGTGTTCCATGTGTTGGAAATCTTATCTTGAAATGCTAGCTTTTGCATAACATTATCGAAAAAAATATGCATTTTTACTGCATTCTATCTGCAAGCCCTTTAGTTCCAGAGCCTTAGTATAAAGATGAAACAAGTTGATATTAAAAGGACTATTAAAATCTTCTTTTGAAGAAGCCCTGTCTAAGCCAGATCCTACTTCATTCAAATCAGACCATGCAAAAAAGAGAAGTCATTCGGTGCTGAGCTCTCCTATGGTACCAGAGACTAAGACACACAAATCATCAGCTTCATCAGCTTCCTCAGAATTAAAGTGTAAGATTCCAAAATTAACAGAATGAGAATCTTCAGCACCGAAAACCATGGCAGTTTCAGGACAGAAATCTTTGCCACTAATGTCAGCACTGGCAAACTTAATTTCCCAGTTGGTACCAACGTCAACATCTGCACTGCAGCAGACTCTACCCACCTATTCAGTGCCAAAGTCAGAGTCATTTTTAGTTCCCAGGACAAAGTATTCTCCTTCCACAGACCCCTTTGTGGGTCGACTTCCCAGTCCATTTTTGGAAAGGCCAGTATCCACTTCAGGGATGTTTGCCTGTTCTTCCAGAGGTCTTTCTGAGGTAGACAATGTGAGACTGGTGGCTCAGCTTTTGGTGGCCAGGGGGTCTTCCTGCCCCTTCTCAGATATCTCTCCCTCTGGAGTTGGGGTCTTTTCTTCCAGGACTCCTCCAGATTTTCCTCCTCTGACCTCCTCAAAAGGCTTAGAGCCCTTCTCTTCAATTTGGCCAGTTCAAGCTGTCCTGGTGCTGATGGGCACTCTCTCTTTGGCTCCAGGAGGTGCTCTGATATCTTTGGTTCCCTTGGAACTTGTAGATTCTCAGGGCCACAGCTCACCTGTCAGTTCCAATGGCTCTGGATTGGTTCCTGTCTTTATCTTGGAGTTGTCCTTGGCTCTCAAAGCCCTGGGAATTATGTGGTCTTACACGGCTCCTGCTTTGGTTGGTGGTCCTACTAAGCAGGGTGTAACCTCATTTCTGAGGTTGTCTTTCTCGGTTCCAGACTCCCATCCACCTTCAGGAGGTGGCCTTCCAAATCATGGAGAGGGCATTAGTCTTGTGTGGTCTCAGCTGGCCCCTTCTGTATCAGAGTGTGATACCTCTGCACCTTCTGGTCCTCAGCAGGTGCCATCTCTTCCATCAGGACAGCAAGCACCAAAGATGCTAGTTACCCCTGTACAGGGTCCCTCTTCTTCAGAGTATTCCTCACAGATTCCCACTGAGGAAGCAGCCCAAAAGAAGATGTATAAGAGGAAGCACTTAGATTCCCCAGAAGAATTTGTCACAGAAGACACGGACTTCAATGAGAGGGAGGGTACCCCCTGTTCACCCCCTGAGGAGACATCCTGGAGAACTTAAAACTGAGGGGTGATTGGAAGCCCAAAAACCTGTCCTCTGAGGAAACCATGTACTTGCAAGCCTTCAGTGCTTGCCCATCTACTTCCTGGATCTATATTAGAACACTGAACATTCAAAATGTCGAGTGTTTTAATATCAAACCCTAGCAATCTAAAATACAAAACCTTGAACATTCAGAACAGCAAATGTTTTCCTAGGGAAAAAATTTGCTGTCCCAAACCACATACACACAGCACAAGCACACCAAACAAACAGCAATCCACACACATACACCTAAACTCTTACACCTAACCCTACACTAAGCTATACATACACCACTAGCTATCCACTTACCTTAACCCAAACCCTAACCCTAATGTCCGTCAGTATCACACAGTCACCTCACCAGCACCCTAACCCTAACTTACCTACCCCACCCTAACCCTCACGTCCACACAATTGCACACTTACCTGAACCCGACCCGTAACGTTCCACCAGAGCACTGAAAATACCGAAGCAAAAGAAATGGACAATCAAATTATTTCCCTAGGAAAAAAATTGTTTTTCTGTTTCTTTGATATTTTCAGCGTTCACTGGAAATGGGTCGATATTAGAACACTAGACATTTTGAATGTTCGGTGTTCTAATATAGACCCTACTTACTGGGTGACCCTGCCCACAGACAACCTCAGTAAATTAATTGCGCAGCGGGCATGGAAGGCCCCTGATTCCATAGACCCAATTCCCCAGAGACCAGACAAAATATTATTAGCACCTGAAGATCACTAATAATGGGCAAAGGGTTTAGCACTAGATGCTATAGTGGTGGTGGTGGTGGCCAGCAAGAAGGGACTTGCTGATGAGAGTTCCACTGTTCATCCACATAACTGATAGTCTAGAATGATGGACAAATTTGGAAAGCAGGTCTGTACTTCATCAACCTTCATCCTGAGGCCCTTAAATTTCATCCTCAGTGCCTAGGAAGGGTATATGTAACCTGAAAGCTTTGCACATTAAAAATGTTTTCTGATACATTGGAGTGACTGTTTTTTATTTGATTTATTTTACTTGTCACACCTTTACTCTGACCCTAGTTTTGTTTTAGCCTTTAAATTTCCTGATGATTTTACTAGACTCCAAAGGGATCTGATCAAGGAGTTATTGGATACCCTTGCTAGAGCTGTGTCTGATGAGGTGTGGGGTAAGGATGCCTCTTAGCTGGCCATGCTGGAGTCTATATCGAACTCGTCCATACGGCTCATCGCTCACACAGCCAAGGGGATGACCAGAGCAGCGGGTTCAGGTGTTGCCCTAAGGTGTCATGTCTAGATGCATTTGTGTGAGGTCCCGGAGCCTTTTTAGCTTTCTTTCATCAATGCTCCCTTTAACAGATCTTCCTTGTTTCTCCCCAAAGACATACAAGCCAGGTGTGAAAAAGATGGAAATACCCTTTCTGCTGTGGGCATTTGTTTTTCTACTCCTCATCAATCTTATTCCAGGAATCAGAGGAGTGGGAAGATGTGGTTCAAGAAGTCCAAAGAGCCTTTTCAGGACACACATGGCAGTAGCTCCCTAGAGGCAGGGGGGAGCTGTAATGGAAGACATCCTCCCTGTGGCAGAGGTGGCCTGTAAAATCAGGGCTCCAGAGACTCCTTCTCTGGACAACCTTACCAGTGCTCTTGAAGGGAGCCCCAATTGCTTACCTATGGAAGCAGGTGGGGGAAGATTTTCACTGCACCATATAGCCTGGCAACTAAAAACTTCCGATACATGGGTGCAGAGAAACATTGGCAGAGGTTATCATATCCCCTTTATTATTTTCCCAAGATCACAAAGAAGTCTCCCTAATGTTCCACCAAATCAGAGGGATCAAGCAGCCTTGAAGGTTCAAAAGCTGCTAGAAAAAAAAAGTCACTCAAGAGGTCCAGCCAAACCAGCTAGGATCCAAATTTTCCTCATGGTTCTTTTTAGGGCCAAAAGGGACAGGGGACTGGAGCCCAATACTGGATCTCAGCCTTCTGAACTAATTCATTCAGTAAACAAAATTCCAGATGTTCAAGGTACAGCCTATACTTCCCTTCCTAGAGGAAAATGATTGGATGCACTTTATAGATCTTCAAGATGCATATTACGACATAAAAGTGGGCAGACACTCAAGAAGGTTTCTATGCTTTCATTTAGGAGCCAGTCATTTCCAGTTCAGAGTGCTGCCATTTGGTCTCACCACAATCCCCAGGGTGTTCACCAAATGCATGGCAGCAGTCACAGCTCACAGAGTTTATAGGAGTCCATTTCAATATAATATTTTGTGTAGCTTCTCTCCCTTTTCACAGACTGCAGAAAACAAGGTCACAAGTACAATTCATCCTATCCAAAGACAAGGTTCCTGCTCTTCTTGTCCTCCAAGTTTTTAGTTCTATGGCAGCAACCATAACCTTAGTATCTTTGGCTACTTCAATGGCTCTTAGCTTCACAATGGTCCATACTAACACATTCCATGTCTTATCCAATTCTTATAATGTGTCACTTCAAGAAGGATGTATCCTGGTGGATGAAGTCAGAGGAAACCCTTCTAGGCCACCCCTTCACTATCTCTCAGCCTAAGGCCATAGTGACCATGGACATCTCCCAGATCGGGTGGGGGATTACCTGGGAAGAACAGTTCAAGGCACTTGGTCTCCACAAGAGGCCAATTTGCACATCAACGTCCTGGAATTGAGGGCAGTGCTCTTAGCACTGCAAGCTTTTCAATCTGCCTTCCCTCTAGGGACAGTTGCAATTCAGTCAGACAATATGTCAGTGGTTTGGTATATCCACAAACAGAGTGAAACTAGATTTTACCCTCTGTTTTGGGAAGCTTTCACAGTATGGCAATGGGTGATATCCTACAACCTCTTTCTAGTTGCAATGCATATCCCATGGAGCTCCAACGTGATAGTGGACAAACTGAGCAGAAGCATTCTCCTGCCTCACGAGTGGTCTCTCAACCCCAAAGTGATGATGGAAATCTTTCATCGATGGGGCCAGCCTTGCTGCAACCTCTTTGCCTCCCCAATGAACAACAGGTGCAGCAGCTATTTTGCCTGAATCTCCCCTCAGGGGGAATCCCTGAGAGATGGTGTCCTTCTTGATTGGCCCTCAGGACTGCTCTGTGCCTTTTCCCCCTTTCCCCTCATTCTCTTGTTTTTGAAGAAAACCCAAAGGTTGAGAAACAAAGTGATCTTCATTGCACCCTTTTGGCCTCGACAAGTTTGTTTCCCCTTTCTTTGGCCTCACCTGATTCACCGTCCATGGATTCTGGACACAGTTCCAGATCTGCTGTCTCACCCACAGGGACTGGTGCATCCTATTCTTCACAGTCTCCAGCTGACAGCTTGGTTTCCCCAATTACATTAGTTGTCAGGCAGAATAATAAAGCTACCTCAGTACAAAAAATTCTTCTAGCTTCTCACCAACCCTCCACCAGGAAATTCTACCTTAGTAAATGGAAGAGATTTTCAGTGTGGGCCTGTACACATGATTTAGACTGATTTTCGGCTCCTGTTTACAAAGTTCTTGAATTTTTAGCTTTCCTGTTTGATTAAGGAGCTTCTGCTTCCACAATTAAAGTTCAATTAGTGGCCATTTCTAATTTGCACAATAGCTACTTAAAGGTGCATTGCATCTAAAAGCCCCCATTCAAGGATCCTATAGCTCCATGGGAATTGACTCTGGTTTTACAATCTCGGGTGCTCCCACCCTTTCAGCCAGCAGCAACTTGCCAGCTCAAATTTCTGTCATTGAAAACTCTTTCTTGTGGCCATTACTTTCACCAGGAGAGTTTCCGAAATTCAAGCATTATGTGTGAAACACCCTTACTTGATTTTTCATAAGGATAGGGTTTCATTAAGAACCAACCCTTCCTTTCTTCCTAAGGTGGTCTCAGAATCTAATATTAATCAGACAATTGATTTGCTCATTTTCTTTCCCAGCTTCTCCAATAAAGGCGAATATTGTGTGCACTTACTGGATGTTCACAGGCAATTACATTTCGGGTTCCTATTAGATGACCGAAGAAGCATTCTATCGTATGCGTCCTGGTCGAACTTAAGACAACGAAAAGGCAAAATAGCGAAGTGGCTTTTAAGTGAATTCTTTCCCAGGGAAAGAATTTGTTTGGCCAGTTCTGTTACTTTGCCATTTTCGGCACTGTAGTGCGATCTCGGAGTTGGTATATTTAAGTAGGGGGTGTGGGGGGGCATAGCCCCCCCCCCCACAATTTATGGATTCTTTCAATTTTTTTTTTTTGGAACAGGAAAAAAAAATCACTGTTCTGAGCTTTCGAGATTGTAAGCTTTCACTTACATGGGGTCAGTTATTCATCATTTGCTTTTTTAAGCATTCGATGATATAATATATACCCTTACGTTTCTACCTCGACAGGATCAAAGAGTCTAGAAAATCGGACCAATTATTTGTTTCCTTTTCAGATTTATCTCTTGGAAAACCTGTCTTGAAAGTTACCTTGTCAGAATAGCTCAGAGATTGCATTACCTTAATTTTCAGTCATAATAACCACAAGTTACCTTCTCCTGTTAAAGCGCATTCCACCAGATCTATAGCCATGTCAGCTGTTTTCCACTCTAGGACATCCATGGATGAGATATGTGCAGCCGCAATATGGACTACTCCTCATGCCTTTATCATTCATTATAAATTGGATATGGTCTCCAGGGGAAGGACATCCTTTGAATCTATGTTTCTCAGGAATATCCTTTCATAAGGCCACCCAGGATCTAAAGTAGCAGTGGACTCTGTCCCATTTGTCAATAATGAATGAATATTAATAACAACAGATAAAGAAGTTATGTTCTTACCATAACATTCCATCTGTGTTGTTGATCTTCATTCATTCTTGACATCCCACCCTTCTTCCCCCTTCTACAGATTTCCTGGAGGATTGGACACTTTGTTCTGGGAACCTTTTAGGTTTCACCTTAGGCATGGCTTCTGCCTTGTATACCTATCATTACATGATACTTTGGCAGCAAATTCGATCTGAGGTAATAGAGAGAGGGACATTGTAGGTAGAGTCTTAGCTTGAAAGTTTTTGGCTGGCACAAGCTGTATAACAACTGAGCCATTTCTGAGGATTAAAACCGAGTCCCATTCATAAAGAATGAATGAAGATTGACAACACATATGGAATGTTATGGTAAGAACATAACTTCTTTTTTAGGGCCCAGTTCCACTCACTGAGCAGGTAAAGAGCAGTTGCTTTGGAAGCTGGCCCCCTGTGCAAGCCTTTTTCTAGATAGGCCTTAAACCAAAGTAAGTCACTTACACTGAAAGCCAGTCTTTCGGAATTAGGGCAGACTTGCCCTTAGTCCAGTGCTTTGTAACTCTTTGTATGTTAGTAAAAGCTCTAGAAGTAGATTATGTCTGTAGACATGGCTAAACTACTGCAATATCTAACTCATTATTTATTGCAACTCATTGCACAAGGCTGTCCATCTAACTCTCCAATGTCTTTTCAGCATCTATCTGAAGCAAAAGCATTGATGTCGCATTCAGAAATGTGTGCAAACGTATGGTTTAATATGAGCTATACAGTGTTAGAGGAAAATTCTCATCTAGCTGCAGCTGTAATGTAGACACTTTCAGAAGTGCCTTGCTTACATGTCTAACCTCTTCCCTTCTCCACCTAATATCATTGTGCTTCTTGTAAGTTACACTAAAAACAAAACATATAGCAGCAAAAGTAAATGCTCCATCAACTGAAGAGATATAAAATATATTATTAATCTCCACTGACAAAGCTATCATCCTAATAGACCAAAAAGAAAAACGTACCTAGGACTTAGCTCATGAATAAAACTACATCACACAGAGACTGCACATGGAAATGCTTAAGGACCATCATACTTTTCTTAGTCAATATCTTTGATGAACTGGTCAGTTGTATTTGCTTTTGTTTATGTACTACAGGAATCCTGATGACATGACTGTAGATATGTGTATTCAGGGCCATGGTGGCTAATGCTTGAATAAAAAACAAAAAATGAGAGCAGGAATGCCAGCAACAGGCTTATTCTCTAAATGTTAACTTAAATTCTGTACATATCATTTAACATTGACATTTATGCTGACCAGTTTGTGACAAAAATATGACCGTCTCTTAACGCAAAGTCTGGGTATTCCCTTTATGAGCTTGCATGAATATCTTCATAAAGTACAATGATTTAGTCGTCTTTTTGGGAAAAAAGAAAAAGAAAAAAGAAAGAAAGAAGGAAAGAAAACCTTTACATGTATGGATCGATAGGGGAACAATGAATGATTGAATCAAGACGCAGATTGTCAGCAGCCCCAAGTCCAATTAACTGCCTGTGTAGGTTTCTGTAATTAAGCTAGTGTCAAAATTATTGAAAGTCTGATTGAACAAAATCAGAACAGAACATCATAGTCTCTTGGCACATATTTAAGAATGGTTCTTTTTAATGCAAACGCAGTTCATGATTTCTGTTCTAACCCTTGAATATCACCATCTGCATTATACAGGAATTATGCAAGAAGCCTAGAATTTCCAGACACAAGATATGCAAAAAGATTAAGAGAGAAATTAGAGGAAAGAAAAATATTTTCACAAGAAAAACTGCCAGAAGCCTCAAATAAAAACATGTGCTCATTAATACAACAGATTTGTGAAAAACAGTATATATATATATATATATATATATATATATATATATATATATATATATATATATACCAAGACACTTTGATCTGTTTGGAAAAAGAAGCATCTGAGGAAGTGCAAAAAAAAAAAAAAAACAACAACAAAACCTAGAGATTTTTGAAAAGTATAAAAAAGAAATATGGGCATGGATAAGAAAGAGAGATTTGATATGGTGCAATATTTATGCAAAGGCAAAACCCAAATTAATCAATATAAAGAAAGAACCCCAAAAGATATTTGAAGAGAAATACAGGAAAAGACATCCAGATACGGAAAATTTCACAATAAAAAAATAATATCACAAACAGGGAATGCAGAAAGTAGATTAGTAGAGTATAAGTTAAAAAAAAATAGAAGTTGAAGTTATGGAGTGCCTGTGAAGTGAAGGATTTGGTGTAGAAAGCCTAACACAGGTTACATCACAGCATGATGGAAGGAGTCCCCAAAGTAAAGAGAATGAAGAAGTTCAGGAGACATCTGAAGAAGAAATATGGACAAGGGGAAAAAAGAGATTTAATATGGTGTAATATCTATGCAAAGGAGAATGCAAAACTAATCAATACAAAAAGAGCAGCACGAAAGATATTTGAAGAGAAATACAAGCAAAGGAATCCAGACATGGAAAACTTTGCAATACAGAAAATAAGAAGACAAAGAGGAAAAGTAGAAAAGGAGATTAGTAATGGAGAAGTTAAAGAAATAGAAACTGAGGTTATGGAGTACATGTGAACTGAAGGATTCAGTGTAGAAAATCTATTCAGAAAGCGCCATAGCAGGATAGAGCAATGGACATCCAAATTAAGGGGAAACCAGTGGAATGGGAAGCAATTGGTCATGCCATATGACAATATTTTGGAACCTTCCACAGGAAACCAGTAAAAATGTTCACTTGAAGCAGGACAACAAGGGGAAGAACAGGAAACTGGAAACTGATGCAGTCGATGTTGAGGAGTGATAAGCCAGTGAGTTCCTATATGATAGAGCAACAGATAGCACAGGATGAAACTGAAGAGAACGTGGCACACGAAGATGCTCTGGAACTTTCTGTAGAATGCCCTCAGGAAATAGAGAGCAGCGAATGTGCCCTCAGGTTAGAAGAAAATGACATAAGAAAAGACTTGCTTGATTTAATAGAGATGGATAGACATATTAAGACCAATGAAAGAAACAGACTGCGGAAGGTCAATAAAAACAAAAAATAGAAGTTTGATAAAACAAATGAACCGTAATTAGAACTGTCCATAGAGATTCATGTGATATAACAGTAGTAAACAAGATACATTAATGTGCAGCCAAATTAGTAACAGATAAAGTCCTACCACAAGAACACAGGGTAGTAAGGGAAAGGACAGGGAGAAATTGAATGTCATCATGGACGTATTAAACAGAAAAAACTATAAAGCAATTAAGACAAGAAGTGTCACTTTTGGAATAGTACAGAAGAAGAAACAGATCAACAATAATACTCAGAAAGATAGACATGATGAAAGCAATGCTCAGTATTATAACAGATCAGGATTTATCATGCACTATCACAAATAATAAACTAAAAATATCAACGCAGGCAGAAAAACTTAAAAGATATGTAGATAAATATAAAGGAAAAGTATGAAATAGGCAATTTATTGATGATCCAAAAAAGTTGTATAGAGAATTGGGAAACAAAGTAAAAGGAACTGAAAGACCAACAAAAAAGAAGAAATAGATACATTCTGAAGAAATATCTATGAAGTTCCTGTAGAACATAAACAAAGTTGCTAATTGTATAGAAGAAGTAAAAGAAAGAATAAGAAGTTTAAAGGTACAGGATATGAAATGGGATTCACCTCCCCCCTCAGATGGAACTGGCAACTATGTCAAGTTCTACACCAGTGCTTTATACAAATGCCTGTATAACTGCATTGACTCAGCCATACCTGATAGGACCAAAACAAGATCCTCAACGAAGAGCAAACCTGGCTAGAGGACAACTGCCATTAATAGGCTTTACAATATGTGGAAGAAGTTGCTAAGAGTAACAGGGAATGAGCCTTAAACTGGAAACACTTTCTCCTCAGTTTAAACAAGGAAATGAGACTTGTTGCATAGTCCTCCAAAGCAAACTATGAATCCAAATTAGCTTCCTCAATTAAGGACAGCCATAAGGTGTTCTTTAGTTACATCCGTAACCTAAAAGGAAAAGCACAGATTTGTGCTGAACTGGTAGTTAATGATACCACATATACTGAGCCTGTGGACATAGCCAACCTGTTAGTCGACAGGTTCTGTGAAAACTTCACTCCCCTGTCCCCACCACATGTACCCCATGACATCCCTACCATCTGTCCTCTATCCTTGTATCTCTAAAGATCAGGTCATAAACACCCTCTCTAAGGCCAAAAACACAGTATCTATGGGACCTGATAACATCCCAGGTTGTGTCCTACATGGCCTCAAACAGGAATTAGAAACACCACTGAGTACTCTTTTCAATCATAGTCTAAGCACTGTCTTCATCCCAACTGAATGGAAAACAGCTAAAGTTATCCCCTTCCAAAAAGGTGTTGCTTCCACTGACCCTGGGAACTATATACCTACTAGCCTGACAAGCCTTATCTGCAAGGCCATGGAGTGAATAATCATGGACTTTATCAGCAAAGACATAGGTGATCTTCTAACACTTGACCCTATTCAGTTTGGATTTGTCAAAGGGAGATCATGCCTGTTAAACCTGGTGGACTTCTTTGAGACAGTCACCAAGGTCCTGGATGATGGGAAATCTGTGCATACAGCCTACATGGACATAGCCAAGGATTTTAACACTATCCTCCACTCAGGCATCATTGACAAACTCAGCCAGCTAGGTATCAAACCTTATATTGTTAGATGGGTCACTAACTGGCTAATGGATAGAAGCCATATAGTCAAAAATAGGGGAATCTACCTGTAGCCAGGGGTGCTCCACAGGGATCAGTCCAGGGACCTTTACTGTTTGGAATCTATTTCTCTGAAATACAAGTTAAAACTAAAGGTCTGTGACTGACAAAGTTTGCTGATGACTACAAACTGGGAGTGGTCATAGAATCTCCAAACAGTGTCAGGATCCTACAAGAGGGTCTTACATAAACAAATGGTTGGTGCCAAAGTCATGGCCTTAAACTCAATGCAGAAAAATGTATTATCATCCTTTTCAGTAAGTACAATGTTCCTGCTAACTACCCCATCAATACCAACACTCTAAGTATGCACTCAGTGGAGACAGACCTGGAAACACAGGTTGACAGCAACCTTACCTTTGATCACCATGTCTCCACAGTGAATAACAGAAAGTACTCAATACACCAACCACGTAGAATAAAATAGCAGAGATCAGTCCACAGCTCGAGCAAGACACTAATTCACTGTTTCAAATGAAAATAAAGTATAATTGCCAGTAAAAACACAGGTTTATTTCCTCGAATAAAATTCAGCCATGCAGCAATCCATTGGTTAAGTGCTTTCATCTGAATACATCAGATTTCATCAGAACCAAGAACTACACATTCAACTATCCTTTTAAAGTAAATTTTGGCGCCAAAAGCCTCTGAGATTGTGATTTCTTAAAGGAACATTCTTCAAAAACTCTGTAGAGTAAATCTTAAAACTGTAATTACTAAAGGCTACTCTATAAATAACTATCTAAAATTACTATTAAACAATTGTAATACTGAAATATAAATATTATACAAAAATATATATAAATATTGATGTTTCATGATTTCAGTACATTTGTAACATATAAAATACAATGTGGAAATCTGTGGTATAAAATTGTATTAAAAAGTTGGATTAATTGAAATAAAATGAAATGGTATGCCTTACACAAAAAAATTGTACATGGAAACACTTGAAAAAAGACCAATAGTATTAGTCAAATATAAACCAAAAAAAGTAAAGGGTGAAAGATTAAAAAGTAAAAAATTAATACTTATTCCCGGTCTAAAATTAGGAATGGCTTAATACTAATAAAATCATTAAGACCGCGGGAAGTTGTTGTGTCACAATATATTTGCCATTCACTTTCTTTATATGCTAGCCAGGTCTTCCAGTTGCCACCATATGCTGATTGTTCCACTTGGTCTATAATCATAAATTTGAAAGTATGGTCCTCACCCTTATCCAAAACATGTCTACTTAAAGCATTTTTTGTGTCTTTTTTCTTTATTTTGTAAAGGTGTTCATAAATTCTTGTTTTGAATTTTCTCTCTGTCTTGCCTATGTAATAGGCAGGACAGATGGAACAGGTTGCCCGATACACTACCCTCTGACTGTTACAATTCCTTTTGATACTCCAACACTTAGTTTTCATCATATTATCCAATCTAACCATACTCTCTTCATTAATATTCTTACACTGATTGCAAGAACCACATTTTGTTGTTGAACTCCTTTTCTTCCTTCCCCTAGCATGAGAACTAACCTCCAAAAATATTTTGGCCAGTATAGGGAACAACCCTATATGTATTTACAAGACTGCACTTAACTTGAAAAAACTTTTGGAGGTTAGTTCTCATGCTAGGGGAAGGACGAAAAGGAGTTCAACAACAAAATGTGGTTCTTGCAATCAGTGTAAGAATATTAATGAAGAGAGTATGGTTAGATTGGATAATATGATGAAAACTAAGTGTTGGAGTATCAAAGGGAATTGTAACAGTCAGAGGGTAGTGTATCTGGCCACCTGTTCCATCTGTCCTGCCTATTACATAGGCAAGACAGAGAGAAAATTCAAAACAAGAATTTATGAACACCTTTACAAAATAAAGAAAAAAGACACAAAAAATGCTTTAAGTAGACATGTTTTGGATAAGGGTGAGGACCATACTTTCAAATTTATGATTATAGACCAAGTGGAACAATCAGCCTATGGTGGCAACTGGAAGACCTGGCTAGCATATAAAGAAAGTGAATGGCAAATATATTGTGACGCAACAACTTCCCCCGGTCTTAATGATTTTATTAGTATTAAGCCATTCCTAATTTTAGACCGGGAATAAGTATTAATTTTTTACTTTTTAATCGTTCACCCTTTACTTTTTTGGTTTATATTTGACTAATACTATTGGTCTTTTTTCAAGTGTTTCCATGTACAATTTTTTTGTGTAAGGCATACCATTTCATTTTATTTCAATTAATCCAACTTTTTAATACAATTTTATACCACAGATTTCCACATTGTATTTTATATGTTACAAATGTACTGAAATCATGAAACATCAATATTTATATATATTTTTGTTTTATATTTATATTTCAGTATTACAATTGTTTAATAGTAATTTTAGATAGTTATTTATAGAGTAGCCTTTAGTAATTACAGTTTTAAGATTTACTCTACAGAGTTTTTGAAGAATGTTCCTTTAAGAAATCACAATCTCAGAGGCTTTTGGCACCAAAATTTACTTTAAAAGGATAGTCGAATGTGTAGTTCTTGGTTCTGATGAAATCTGATGTATTCAGATGAAAGCACTTAACCAATGGATTGCTGCATGGCTGAATTTTATTCGAGGAAATAAACCTGTGTTATTACTGCCAATTATACTTTATGTCTCCACAGTGGTAAGAAGGGAATTCTGTATTGCTCATCTCATAAGTAAGGGCATTGCATCAAGAAAAAAAAATAAGTTATAACCTCTATGTACTCTTCCTCATCAGGCCAATAAATTAGTACAATGCCCCTTTAGGTATGTACTTTTCCAAGCACCTGCAGAAATTGGACAGACCACATAGGTTCCTCACAAGGAAAATTGAAGGTCTTCAACACCTGTCATATATGGATCATCTGAAATCACTGTCACTTTATTTTGTTTCAGACAGACTATTCAGAGGCAATCTATGCCTTGCATATAAGGCAATCTTTGTCCCTTCTTTATTGGAAATGCTGCATTTCTGCAAGTCAAATGGTACACAGGTCACTAATATTAAAGACCTTAACCTGGTATGTGACATTAATAGAACCTGCTGGAGGGACAGATTTGTCTTCGAGAGGTTACCACATCTTTGGAACAGATTCCCACTTCATGTCAAATAGAGCACCTTATTGGCCCTCTTCAAACCAATCTGAATGATTGGCTATGTAACTGTAAATTCACCCCAGGGGTTCCACCTGTATCCTTCTTGGACAGGGACAGTTGCTGCTGATTGTGGAAATAAGGGTAGAACTTGGCTAGGCTTGTAAGAGTCCTAGGGTCATTAGCCTAGTAACTTTCTATGATCCTAGGAAGTAACAGTCAAATTGATTGAAACAAAGTTAAGAAAAACCTCTAATTGGAAAACTCCAGGCCCAGATGCAGTACCTAACTTCTGGCTAAATTTATTAACATCTTTCCACAAAGATTTAGCCATGAGAAAGAACTATTTAGATGAGCACCTAGAAAAGACACTAGCCTGGCTTACAACAGTAAAAACAATGCTCCTACTTAAGAGTGAACCTGCAAACTATCCTAAAAACTGTAGACCAATCACTTGCCTTCAAATGATGTATAAACTATACATGGGAATTGATGCTGACAGAGTTTATAGTCATTTAGAAGAAAACCTAATTATAGCAAAAGAACAAAAAGGTAATAAAAGAAAGTCATATGGAACAAAAAAATATTTGTTTTTAAATAAAGTCATAGTGGAGAATTGTAAAAAACGGGAATTATCTAAGTATGGCATGGATAGACTACAAAAAAGAGTTTAACAGTATCCCACATTTATGGATAAAAGAGTGCTTAAAAATGTATAAGATATACCTTACACTGACAAACCACATCACAACAACCATGAAACAGTGGCAAACCACTTTGCAGTTAAGCCATGATAAAGGATAAATCATTATTCCATGAATAAAACTTCAAAGGGGGATATTTCAGGGTGACACTCTGTCACAGCTTCTCTTTTGCCTTGCCCTTAACCCATTAAACTGTCTTGGTTATAATTTGGCTCCCAGAAAGCAACACAGTGTAAACACTTCTCATCTTCACTTTGTAGGTGATGTAAAACTGTATAGCTCATCAGATGAGGAACTGAGTGCATAACTACAAGTAGTCAAAACCTTTTCAGATGTTATAAGAGTGTCACTTAGTCTTGATAAATGTGCAAATGCAACCTTTAAAGCAGGAAAGCTATAGCACCAAGAAAACATCAGTTTGGGACAAGAATGTGATATATAAAAACAAGAGGGAGTGTATAAATATTTGGGATGTAATGAAGGATCAACAATAAAACATGAAGAAATGCAAATAAAACCTAGGAATATTTTAGAAGACTTAAATGAATCCTGAAAACAGGGCTGACATCTAGGAACAAAGTTCAAGCTATAAACCAATTTGCTTTTCCTGTCCTAACTTACAGTTTTGGAGTGATTGACTGGCCCCTACAGGTGTTGGATAGCTTAGACAGGAAAACAAGAAGGATGCTTCATTCTCATCAAATGATTTATAAAAATCAGTGCATACCAAGATTATATATTCACTGTTCCAATGGAGGTATAGGCCTCCTTGAAATTGATTACATGCATAGATCTGCAATCGTGGGACTGCATGCTTATCTGCTGACCTCATAAGACCTAAACACAGTGAATGTTTTGAAATATGAGGAGAATAAATGTAAGATGAATTCCCTGTTTAGTCTAGCAGAAGTATGTCAGAGTCAAGCGGGAATGGAAATCGAGCCAGAAGTAGATAAAAATCATACATTTGTTTACTGGGATAGTCCAACTTGGTGGAAGCCCATTTTCAGTGGAGGCCTCCTCCATAGCATAATACATAGACATAGAATTAAAAGCACAATTCACAGTATTAACAAGCAGGTTTTTAATGTAGTACATCATGAGAGTGGAAGCAGAGATATAGACCGTTACTTAGTATAATAGGCAGAAAGCCTTATTTTTTTTGTCTTAAAACAAGAGTGGAAACATCTATATTTAGTACCCATGAATTTCTGACAGATTAATTACATACATTTTATGAGCATGATAGTATTAATATCAGGATTTGCAGGCAGAAATGGAAGTAATGTGGAAGAAAGATACTCAGACAGTTCCAGTAGTAGTAGGAGCAACAGGTCTTATAAAAAATACTTTACAATCGTACCTAGATATGTTATCGATACATAATTCTGTCGAATTGCAGAAGGAGTTATTACTGGGCTGCAAACAGCACTTCTGGATAACATCAAAGATTGAAACAATATTAATTTCATGAACTTTAATCATATTTTGACTTAGGAATGGAATCTATTCCAATCATGGTATTAGAAACCCAAAACACTTGAAGAAATTTAAAAAAAAGAATTATTAAAATACAACAATAATATGACAGAAAATAAATCATCTTGGTAATAAGCTAACAGGGGCAACACAGTTAGATGTGACTAGTTATTACAAAGCAGCCAGAAAGCTAACCCCCCTCAAATGCACACACACACACACACACACACACACACACACACACACACACACACACACACACACACACACACACACACACACACATCCACACACAACCACACACAAATACACACAGACACAAATCTCTCCAATTTGAACGCATACACCTTGTTATCAGGTTGCGACCCACACATCATTCCCTTAAGGAGGAATTTACACAGCCCAGTACTTTAATGAAGGTCACTTCTTACATTATTATTCTGAAATTACAGTAGATATATTTTGTATTATTTTTACTTTATTTCAATAATGCAGCTAGTACATGCCAGAATGCTTGGTTGTCTGTACGGGTGCCTAGTTATCGCTCTCTGCAAGCACCTCCTTCTGTGTCTCCATCTACCTTTTCAGCTACTTAATTGTGTGCATCTATAGCAACCAATAACTGCATATTCATAATAAAAGTAATCTCTTCCCTTAGTGTTTCTATCAGGCCAAAATATGAAAAAGGAAATAGTGCAACTAACTATAACCTACAGTTTTACTACACAGCATAGCTGAATTATGAGGTTTTGGTTTTACAAGAAATTCCCATTTATAATGCTAATTTGGCAGCATTTTTACATTTCACATTTCTCACTCCGTTGCTGTAGTTGTGTTGTTCGCCTTTCAGTACGCAGTCATGTTCTGGAATGATGACATGAAAAGACATAGCTGCTGCTGCAGCAGGTGAATTCTTGTCAGCTCAGCGGGGAAATGGATGGCATGACCTAATAAGGCAGTGCTAAGATGAATGCTCGGCAGTTGTTCTGTGGCATGTTTCAGCCAACCTGAACATATATGAAAAATTGCTGCTGCCAGTAATACTTTGCTTTGTATTCCCAGTCTGACTGTACCAGGATTATGTGTCTGGAGCTGTATTTTAAGGCAAACAGTACAATTCTTTTTTGAGCAATTGCTATTTGAGCACATATATTCAATATACCAATGCATCCTAAAATTTTGAGCAATCAGAATAATTTATAGCTAGTAAACAATCTTTCATTAAAAAGTATTTAGTTATTAACTCCATTTATCTCATATGTCAGAACCAAAGCAGGAAACAAAATAAATGAATAGAAAAATGAACATTTTTTTGTGTAAATAACAGAATTCCCTATTCATTAGTTTTAGGAAACTGGAAAAAACTTCAGAAATCATATGACTTCTCATTAATGTTATAAACCAGATTAAGTTCAAAGAATATTTTTACAGTATTAACATCAAATGTGAAGATGATTTCATGTTGCACAGAACTTGCTTCAGAAACTATGTGCATTGTTTCAGCAGCATAGATATTCTAATTCATTTAGAATTGGAGTTAGAATCATACAATAACAATGAGGCTGAGCTAAAGAGAGCTGGCTTTGTCTGTACTTAACTTACTGTTGAATGTCAAGGCACCTGCAGCCAAGAGCTGCACACAAAGTGTCTTTCCTGCTAGGAACAGTATTAAAATTGATTAAAAGATGCACCTTTTCCAAATGGAAGGAGCTGCTAAGTACATTATTCTTCTTTCTTGCATAAATCTAATGCTTTTTTTTTATCTGTGTCAGAGTTAATGAGCAGTTTAACAATTATTTTAGAAAGGTCATTCATTTATGAATATTTTTTTAATCTGAATTTGGCTCACAAACTATAGTTTCCAATCAATTCTAATATAGTTTCAGGTATTTTTTAATGAAAACATTACTCTTATTTTCTATGTGATGATCAAATAAAACAATGTACAGAGGGCCATGCCATTATTAGCCTTCCATCCTTTTGTTTACATTCTCAACTCCTGCATCTTCTACCTACAAAAGGATATGGATCAGTCAGACCCCCGCTAACACCAAATATAATGGGAAATTAAAAAAAACACATTGTTGGTCACCAACATAAATAAGCTCCATAAGAAAATAATATTTAAGAAAAAACTTTAAAGGCCTATAACAAACATTAAGGACTATCACAATGATCAGCAAAGAACTGAAAGCAACCATTAGGATGGTCAGAACAAACTATGAACAGAAACTTGCATCTGAAGCCAAGGATAACTTCAGAATCCTTCTTTAAGTATATCACAAAATTAAGAAATAACACTCAGCACGGTACTGACCAAATTCAAAATGACATTGCCTGCTCTGACCTTAAAGACATAATCAATATACTTGTAGATAACTTTAGTGCCTAGTTTATCCCAGAAACAGTCATTAAAATTATTCAAATCGATTTACTATTGAAATGTGGAAAATGCAATAATTGACTGATGGAAATGTCAAGCCAAAATGTGGAAATATGAAATGTCAAAAAGGCACAATATTGGAACTGAATTAACCATCCACCGTAGCTCAATGTATTTCACATAGCATTAGGTGATGTCAGTCAACCAAGCTATGCAGCATAACTTACCATTAGACTGTCAAGTCAACTGCACATGTTTTTTACTATCTTGCCCCCCACACCCTTTGCAAATTATATATACCACATCCGAGATCACACTATAGTAAGGAAATGTGTAAATTCTCTGTTCCTCATTGTACCATGATTTCCAACCACAATGCTGAACTCAGACTATGGAATTGCTTTGCACATTCAATATTCTATACTCTTTGTAGTCTGGTTTGGCATTGTGCCCTTTTGAAAAGTGCCTTTCGAACCCATGCCATTTGATCACTGGCACAACAAGATTTCAATAGTAAACCATTTATATCCATGAGTCCCTTATAGTCCTTAAGATTATCAAAGAACATGTCATGACTGCCCCCAAAAATTAAAAATACCACTTCCATGTGTCTAGACAGTTTATTTGGAAACCTAAGAAGTAGCACAAAACATTACCTCGTGGAATCCCTCTGGACCATATTTAACTTTAGTTTCGCCATTGGATATGTTCCTAAAGAATGGAAAATGACTATTGTGATGCCTCTTCAGAAGGAGAACCAAACCACTCCAGAACTATAGCCTGATCATCTTAATTTGCAATGCCATGCAATGCATCATATCTGGCTTCAGGAATTATGATATAAAAACCTTCTACAGCTAGACCCTCAGAAGTATAGTCTTGTCAAGGTGGAGTCATGTCTATTTAATTTTAGTTAACTTCTTTTTAATCATCAAAGAAGCAAGAGACTGTAATCATTCAGTACATGCAGTGTCTGTGTATCTGGCCAAGGCATTCAGCACTATCTCTCATCCTGGTACTGTAAACATATTAAGAGAACTAAATCTATACCCTTAGGTGGTAAGGTGGTAAAGTGGGAAACAAGATGGCAGAAGGTTAGAGCACATATAGCCAAAGCTGCAAGTGCCAGCTCGGAATGTAAGAAGGCAACTAGTAGTGTACCTCTGAGTTCAGCATGGGAACCACACATTTCTGGCATATACTTCCCTGACTACAAAACAGTTAACCCAGACTTAAACCTAGCTACGTTTGCCAGTAACAATAAACTGGATGCCATTGTCTAGACCCCATAGACATGGACTACTCACATCAAAAATTAATACTCACAAAACAATGATGTACTGTAAAAGGAGTATTATTAATCGCAAACTGTTCAATGTTGTTACATTTGGTAAACAAACCACATCCATTACTTCCAGGGAAGGCAGCAGCCCACTTCAAACAGACTCAGTTTCCAGAGATCGTGTCACCTTGGTTAACATCTTCCTTCCCTTTGACCGCTATGTACCATCAGTTTCAGGAAATTCTTCCATCCAGCATCACTGAAATCTAAAGGCATCCCATGTGGGTCAAAAGACGTTATTGCCCTACTTGTACTTGACTGATTAAATCAGCTATAGAGTACAAGTTCTCCCTTTAGTGTGCAAATATCCAGGTACATTATACAACTAGAAAGACCCCAAAGGTTCCTAACAAATAGGCTGGTGGTCTACAGTCCTTTGGCTATCAAAACAGACCTAAAGCTCTGTCTCTGTATTGGTTCTGTTGTAGACTCTTACATGGAGAGCTATATTGTGCATTTTGTGCCCCTAAGGATGCAGCCATCCTTGCTCTCTTGCCTCTCTGCAAGACAAATAGCTCCACAAACACTTGAATGAAGGGTTTAAGTCTCCATGTGTAGTATCTAACACCTATTCTATTGCTGGAACAAATTGTCCTTGGGTGTAAAACAATGTGACACACTCAATTTTCAAGAAAACATGTTCATGGCTGGATTGGCATCAGCAAATTAATGTCTGGCCTAATTTGATTTACCCTTCTACAAGCGTGAGGCACATCATGAGGGTAGGTAATAGCAAGCTGCAAATAATCTCCTGACTCACTTGCCTTGTAATTCTTATCTTCCTATGATCCTGTGATACAAAAAACATTTAGTACAATAAATTGGCGCACACCAATCGTGCTGCAGAAGGACATCAGGTTACAGGCTAATGAATATGAATCCTGGAGTACTGAATCTTATCAGAGACTTGCGGAATTTAGAACATTAAGAATGGTTTACTGTGAAGCAGAATTAACTACAGAAGTGGCAGATCTGATTTTTTTTTTTACCCAGAAAGTATTACAAAGCAAATAGTAGAGATGAATTAAGGAACTGAAGAGAAGGACCTCTTCACTGAATAGATGCAGTTCAAACCATTAAAGTTTAGAGGTCTAGAAAAGGCACAGCCAGACATGAGTTTCAAATTTTTTGTCAAGTTAAAACAGAAAGCTGACAAAAGGTTGAATTATTAACAGCACATTACTGACGAAAAGGAGAAACATATCCATAAGTAAGACTTCAGTAGTGCCGTAAAAGAAGAAGAAATAATGCCTGGTCAGAGTTATCAATCCATTCCCATCAGTGTAGAAAGGAAACTCAATTAAAAGAAGGCTCTAGGGGAAAAGACATATCCAAGAAAGGAAATAAAAAGTAAAACTGAAGAGAAATTGCGTTCCAATATACCATTTTAGGTAGGGCACAACCTAGAGAAGGAAAAGAGAGTGAGGGGGGTATCCATTCACAGTGAAACAAAGAACAACATAAAGAAAGAAATTAGTAAGTGGATTAAGTTTACAATGAAAAGAAATAAGAAAAAAACAATAATATGGAGATCACATCTAACACCAAATAATATTAGTATGAACTGTGTTTTGTAGGTGAAAAGCTGGAGAATGACACTCCATGATCTTTCTTGTTAGGAGAATATGTATTGCCTTCTACCTCAACTCAGGCTGACACTGAGGAAACTCCAGGGTTGGTCAACCTTCACATAAGCCAGGTAATGTTTAAAATGGCACAGTGGAAAGATAATCCTTTAGATAGATGAAGGGAATACATAGCTGGAGCTGAAGAAGGTGCTGAAGAAAATGTTTATACTTCCTTCCCATAATTTGAAATATAAAATTATTTGCCTTACAGAGTAAATAAATAGAGAGGAATTAGTATGTCAGTCACTGGTGCATAGCACTTTTAGAACCTGTCAATAATGTTGGACCAGAGTCATGTTTCAAAGGGACACCTTAAAGTGGCAAGAATAATTCAATTGTTTTATGTTTTAATAGCCAATAGTAATGAAAGATAATAAGAAATGTCTGCACTGGATTCACTGAAAGCCAAAAGAATTCCCCTCACCCAAGCTTCAAAGCCATTTTGATTCCCATGCCTATTTTTGATTGTTACTTTGAACAAATAGCTGTAGATATTGTTAGCCCTTAAAGTTCAGTACTGGATTGTAATACATTTTGGTTGTTCTGGATTATGCTACCAAGTATCCTGCGGCTATTCCCCTATGTAAAGTTAACGTTAAATCTATATCCAGGGAGTTAGTGCTATTATTTTCCAGAGCTGTACACTTAGAGAAATACTCACTGATGTGGGTAGTCTATGTCAGAAGTGCTGTGCCAATTGTACTGATTCTATAAGTAAAACAATCAGAATCAGCAATGTGCCCTACTCATACAGGCAGGCTGCTGGAATGTTTTAAGTAAATTGTGAAATACATAGTGAGAAAAGTAATTGTGGATGATGGTAAACATCGGGATGAGTAAACACCATGTCTCTTGTTTACCATTAGAGAAGTTCTGCAAGCTTTCATAGTGTTTGGTCCTTCTGAGTTACTGCATGGCAGACTCTTGTGGGCTTTTGAATACTGCTAGACAAACTTGGAACGAAGGGAAAATCCCATGTAAAGGTGCCACAGAAAACTATACCAATTTACAAGATATGTGGAAAGTACTAATAATGAATGTAAGGGAACACACGATAACAGCCAGGTCCATACAACAAGAAATGTACAATATGAATGTAAGGACTAGGGAATTTAGATTTGGAAACCAAACATTAGGTTTGTTCCTCTCTGCAGAAGACATATTATTTTTTAACTGGCAGGGGCAATTCGACTGCAGAATCATTAAATGGCATAAACTACAGGGTTAAACAGGTTGGTAAGGGAAAGCAAGAACAGATATACCATATCCACACCTTCAACTCATGCTATGAAATGGAGCCCTCTGTACTTAGTTTCATGAAGAACTAATAGGACTGTTGAAGAAAGAAAATGATCTCTATACCTGTAGTTTTGGTAGATGGTTCATCTGTCCAAACCAAAGAAACCATAAATAAGAAACTCTATGGTGAAAAACCTGGGTGAACTGATCTGATCCAGCACCATATTTAGACTATTTGGGGGAGAATATTAACTTAATTTTTATAAAATGCCAGAATAATACAGAAAGGTTGTGCACAATCAGGTTCAGAAGATGCTCCAGATGGTGTGACAGAGGAGAAAAATGTGAATGAACAGGCCTGTAGTTCTAGTCCCAAAGCCTAATGAGACTGTCAGGTTTTGTAATGATTTCTGTTTACCAGTTAATGTTAATGCAGAAGATTAAGGCTCTGAACTAATAATGAAGTGCTTCCTGTTGTCAAGCTTACAGGCTCCTTCCACATCCCTTGCTTACTGTGTGGCATAGACTACGTCATTTAACAAGACAGTGCTCCAGGTCACCCATAAAAAGGGTGAGATCATCTGATTAACAAATGAATAAGTATAGATAGAGAGATAAAAAGAATACAAATAAATAAATAAATGAAACAAGCAAGTGAGCTGACCACCATTTTAAAATTTGCCAGCTGCCAAATGCATGTACTTCATGAACGTACAGAAAGTTGGGAAAGTCAAAATGCTTGACGGCATTACATCTAAGAAACTAAAGGAAAACAGAGAGCTTATTCCAATATACTATCCTTCTTTCTGGGATTCATGATAGCATTCAACCTTTTAGAAACTTATGGAATAAATCCTAAGACCACATGTCAGGTACATTGCTACGTGCATAGGTGATGAGGTAATGCACTCAGAAGATTGTGACTCTTATTTAGCTAGAGTTCGTGCTGTACTAGACACTTTGTAATAAGCTGGGTTAATTTCAAATGCTTCTATCAGCAAGTTAAGTATGACACAGGTGAAATATTTGGGATGTGTTATCAGTAGGACAATGGTTAGTTCCCAGAAAAAATAAAGCTATTAAAAACTGGCATACTCCCCACATTAAAAATCAAGTAAGGGCAGTTTTGGAATTAGGCGGGCACTATCAAAAATGTGTACCTCATTTTGCCTCAGTGGCTTGCTCTCTAACAGATTTAATAGAAAGAAAATTACCTTTTTTGTTAAATGGTCATTAAAGGCAGATAATGCTTTGGACCATCTAAAAAATGTTCTGCCCAGAGTCTGCCTTTGCATCTCTAGATTTAAGCATGGCTTTTACAATTTTTATCTGGATACATCAAAGGGTGGTGATGTCATAGACTTTTAATGGAGGATAGCTTTCCAAGAAATTAAGTAGGCACAAAATGAAGTCCACCACCCTGGCAGTGAACGCTTAGCAATTAAGTGGAATTTATTTCCACTGAAATGATATCTTCCTTCTAAGGGAATTCATGCCTATTACAGACAAAGCCCCACTATTATCAAATTATATAGGTATACATAATTGTGTGGTTGGGCATCTACACTACACCTTTTCAAATTGAATGAGAAACATCGATAAGGCTTGAAATCCCATAATGCAGAGAGCCTGCCTACAGCTTACTACCCTTCTGATGGACATAAAATCAGGAGTTTAGAGCTTAGATTTCAATGAAACATACTGATGTTGGGTCTTGTCAAAACAATGGGCCAGATTCCAAAAGAAACTTGAGTACAGTATAGCACGCTGAAGGGAGATGTCACCAAGGCAGTGGTGGAAGTAATTCTATAATGTACACTAAAATAAGAGCAAGTTATTATCTATTTATTGTAGAATAATTATGGACTTGTGCATGACTGCTGGATTCCAAAACACAATGGGTTTGCCCAACGTAACTTAAATGTGACAAAGAACTTCACCAAAAACTTTATGAAATCACTCGGTGGAGACCATATGCGCTTTATCTTAGTGCTACAATGTTTTACAGATTTGCAGGGAATCCTGTGTAATGAACAAAGCTTATTTATAAAAATGCAGAAGGCATTTAAGACACCACAGCAGGCTGGGGTACAGAAGCCATACTAGAGAATTATCTGCAAATGCATCCCAGAGGGCAGCCAGCTGGGCATTAAGCCATGCTATAGTTAAACCATCTCTCTAACCAGGAAAGAATAGATAGATACAGATTCAAGAGAGAGCTGGTACAGGCTATGTGTGGCCCATGTGCACTAAACATGTATTGTCATAATTTGTGGGTAACTGAATACTGAAAGAAACAGAAGTGTGTCTGAGTCTAGGTTTTCTGGCAGAATGCAGTAGAAGTATTACAAACAGCTGCCTGTCACATCCTCTCACATTTCCTGGCAGCAATCTGCACCACAGTTGATGAATATATTCACTTCCCAACAACAGTCACGAAGCACAGAACTGCCATGCAACAGTTCTATGCCATAGACATCTTCTCCCATGTCCTTGGTGCAGTAAACTGTACCAAGGTCCCGATTAACCCCCCGGCTTTACCTGTTGCTGGTACACCAATAGAAAGGGCTGTCTATTACTCAATTGTCAGGTGGTATGCTCAGTAAATTACCTCATTACTGATTCAATGGCAGCACACTCTGGTAGTGTGCGTGATGCTGCAATATGGAGGTAAAATGGTCTGAGGGCCATTTTCTAGCATGGAGAAATAACTGAGGGACTACTATTTGGTAAGTACAGGAGTATAGCTATGATGTAAGCAGAATTTAGACATGTCAACATTAAGCATGAGGACAACATATGTATTATCTCTTTCCTGCAAACAGGTGATTGCTGTTATTCTCTGGAGCATACCTCTCAACCTGGAAACATAAAAAAATCTGCACAAAGCTCCATGTAAAGAGGGACAACTGGCCAAAAATCTGGCCACTGATTAACATAAAATTTGCATAGATCATTATATAACCCCACCCGCCATGTGGAATTCTGGGATACCAACATTCCGCAGTGCTAAACAGAAAAAAAAATAATATTCATGTTGCAAGCAATAACAATTTGTAGAGAACAAAATGAGCTTGGGTTTCAAAGACTGATTCTTCTCTTTTATGAGGATATCAGTGGAGGGGACATACAAAGAATTTTGTGTACACAGCAAGCCTGAAGAAGTCTTGTATCCCATATGCTTTGCTTGTGTGTAAACTAGTTCATCTATGCATCATGACTTCTCTGTGAGCATGACAATCATATATTTTCTAGCTGAACAAAATGTAAATATGTCTCAGTGTCTCAGAAAATGCAATTCCTACAAGAAAAAAAATGAATGTGGAAAATGTAATAACTGTTCAAGAAAGTTTATGCAACATAACACACACACACACACACACACACACACACACACACACACACACACACACACACACACACACACACACACACACACACACACACACAGAGGTGTGAGGCCCTACAAGGAAAACTACTTACAAAATGGAGTATGTCAGATCACACAGTAAAATATGGATACAGTATTAGTCCTGGAAATATGCATGTTTTGTACTTACCTCCAACATAAAAAAACTCTTTAACTAAACTTAAACCCACCAAATTAGCAGCAGACAACCTCCCAAGTGAATACCTACAAATCGCAGCTGATGCTCTGGCCTACCCAGTATCCATCTTGATTAACCGATCTCTGTCAGAAAGTTATGTTCCCACACTGTGGAAAATATCACATATAATTCCCCTCCACAAAGGCGGACCCTCCACAGAACTAACCAATTACCGCCCCATAGCTATTCTCTCTCCACTCTCCAAAATACTAGAGAGATGCATACAGTCTCAGGTCTCAGACTACCTCCTTACTAACAACCTCCTTTCCAGTACTCAACATGGTTTCTGACCAAACCATAGCACCACCACTGCCTTACTCTCCTTTACTAACTCTATCTTTCAGCATAAAAACAATGGCTATCTCTCCTCTGCTACTTTCCTAGACCTATCTAAAGCATTTGACATGGTCCCACACAAACAACTTATCTCTGTCCTCAATAACATATCCTTCTCTCAATCAGTCACCAACTGGTTTCAGATTTACCTGTCTGACCGCCAACAATCCATTGTATGGCAGAATGACATATCTCCCCAACTACCTGTCTCCATAGGGGTTCCCCAAGGATCCATCTTTGGACCCCTACTCTTCTCTGTTTACACCAATATTCTAGCCTCTGCCACCAAACATGGCACACTCATACAATACGCAGATGACTCAACCATCAACTGCTCAGCCCAGTCCCTACCCAAACTGCAAAAAGTCTCACAGGAAGCCTTTTCCTCTGTTGAAACTTGGTTATCCGATGCCCAATTAATACTCAACCCAAACAAAACTAAACTACTCATCTTCCAACCCAACAAATATACTCAAAACAACTCTCACTTTAACATCACAGCAAAAGACAACACCACTATATACCCAACTGAACACACCAAATTGCTAGGAGGGGAAAGAGACAATAAACTAAAATTTGACATTCACATATCCATGACCATAAAAAAGTCCACAAAAACCTAGGAGCGTTATACAGAAATAAACAACTTCTCACCAAAGCAGCAAAGATTTCAATAGCAAATTCCCACCTTATCTCCACCCTACTTTATGCCTCTCCAATATATACCAATCTAAGGCAATGCGATCTAAACAAGCTAGAGACCTGCTACAACAAAATTGCCAAATTTGCCACAGGGGCATCCTACCATAGTCACCACTGTCTCTCACTTGCTGAACTGGGCTGGCTTGAACTCCCTCACCTCCTTCAGTGGTATCAACACTCACTCGCCCACAAACTAGTAAACCATCCACTAAATGTCCCATCCCACCAGAATCTACTCCAACCCTATTACATCACCAGACCACTAAGATCAAGTAACAAAAATCACTTACAGATCACTAAAGCCAATAACTCTGCTGGTGAAGCACTATTCCCTTGCAACATAGCCAAATTATGGAACTCCCTTCCACCCACAATTACCTCCATACCATCATGCACCCACTTCAAAACTTTACTAAAAGCGCACCTAAAAACATGCTGGCTATGCCCTTGCAACTCCCACTCTAATATCACCCACCCCATCCAACCACAACCTTTCTTTCCACTCCACTAACTACCTTGATTATAGCAAGCTCAGATCCTCATAAGCCTAGTACTTATTATACAGCAGGAACTTCTTATTGTAACATTTGTTAATGTCTGTTATGTACTTCACCGATAAAGATTCTAGTTGTCTACTGATGTACTATGTTCTTCATCTGTAAATATGTTGTAAGTAATTGCTATGTTAAATTGTTAATCGCTATGTAATCCAATATAACTACTGTCTGTTTATTTTAAGTGTGGAGCTTTTCTCCCCGGGCCTCCGCTGAAAATGGACCTATGTCCAGTCGAACACTCCCGGTCAACAAATGTAAATAAAAATAAATAAATAAATGTTTTCAAAGTTTTAATGTTGTGAAACACTTTTCCTGGGTTCTTCTAACTAAGCTATTCTAATAAAGGTTATCTATGACCCATAAGAACACAAACAGATGTGTTAAACGACTATTGTGCATTTAGAACAAATGCAGCCCCTCCAGGTATGCAGATTCCCTAGAACATGAGTGACTGCTGTCACCTCTGAATGGGAGAAAAATAAATATCAGATCATCTTACACAAGAGAAGTTTTAAAGTATCTGCACAGTACATTTGAATTATATATTGTTATTTTTTCAAGAACTGCATAGTTGGTTATGGCGGGAATGGATTCAGTAATGTCAAGACTAGGTACAAAAGCCTCATGGATGTATTATGTATCATAAATCAACTGAAAATATCATAAATCGCATTGTATATTAGGCAGACAGTCAGCACTCCAGGCTTTGTAACATAAAATACAAAAGATTCTTAAGGTGATATATTTTTAAGAGGTCTACAGGTGTATGGTAGGTTATTTTTTACATCCCAGGTATAGCCATCATTCCTTCTCACATGAAGACAAGTTTTCCCTACACTCATCCTACCCCAGTAGTTACCAAAATGTGCCAGTCACTGCCAGTTCCTAGAGAAAACACTCCATTTGCCAGAAAGAAGCTGCACAGTCACATATCATAGTTGATTGAAGAGAACAGGAATACCAACTGCTGCAATAGCTTGTTCCGTTAGTTATGAGTTGAAATCGCACTTACCTCCACTGACCTGTTGAAAAACACGCCAGCAGAGACTGAAGTTAGCTTCTTAACGTTGAAGTCCAGTCCATCCTGATACCATTCTGTCCAAATGAAGTGTTCGCAACCAATGGGTCCTGAATGCTTTGCTAACTACACCGCAAATATTTAAATTGTATCTTTTTTCCCTCTCTCACTAGCTGTGATATGCAGGTATTATAGTCGATAAGAACTGTAAGGAACTATCATGCCATATCCTCCCTAATCGACTTTGAAGCCTTTTAAAGGGAAAGAAACCTGCATTTGTGTGCCTCTTGGTATAATTTTGTTAGCAGGAACTGAATTGAGGACCAGTTTTATTGCACCGCAGCTGTGAATATGGCAGAGCCTGTTTCACAAAGCAAACATCAAACAAGTGAACACTATTGTAAGCATCTTTTTTCCCAGTGTAAGTGTCATAAATATAAACTGCTTCACATTTAGGAAAATTAAGAAAAAAATATTGAGTTCCTGTAGTTTAATAAGATTGCTTCCCTACATAATTATTACAACATTAGTTCTCTTCACTCACTGTAATGGCATATCATAACATCAATTTGGCTTTATCTTACCTAATTTTTTTGTGCCCTTAAGTATGGCCTGCTGATATGTTGAAAATAAGATTTGTTTTTTAGCAAAGTACTTAGCTGTGCCTATAACACATTTCAATTTCTGTTTAAAGGTTCTTGAGTATGAATGCTAATTTAGATTTGTTTTGATGTATGTGGCAAGGAAAATTAAAGTACGTAGCTATGTCTATAACATGTTTTGATTTCTGTTTAAAGGTTCTAAGTCTGTGAATGTCAAATGTCTTGAGTTTCATACTTCATTATTAAGCTGTTTCTATAAGACATTTCGACTTATGTTTAAAGGTTCTCAGTCTGTGAATGTCAAATATTTACTTCATATTAAGTATATATAAGCTGAGATGATGCTACTACTTTCACAGCCCCAGTCAAGTTAAACTGAATACAAAGTTTTCAACTGCCTGCTGTGCATGACGTACATCATTTCCTTACTTAATTTGTATACCCACAGTTCAATGCTTGTTTTACAATGCAAATGTTAAAATTAACAACAAAAAACGCAGATATAAAAATGTTTTAATGCATAGTCTATACAGATACTAGATCTGATTGATAAGAAACTAAACAAAACTTATCCCTTTTTGCAACACTATATTATTAATAGGTATAGTTTTGAGGTAGATTGTTTGGTGGATAATTGCTACGTACAAACCATATTGATATAACTGTTATATATTTATTTTTGTAGGTCTTTAAATTAGACTGTCTTTTGAGTAAATATAGAGAATTGTAAAATTGTACCTTTTAGGGGTGTCTTTGAAGCCATTCCTAATGAAGAGTGTTAATTTTAACTTATTATTTATCATGCTTTTTCGCTTTATTCTTGCATTCCACAAACTTTGATATATAGGTTGTCAGTGAGTACCATTGTCTCTTACAGAGCTTTTCTGTCGGTATTCCTTCTGTGTGGAATCTGCATATTTTCCTGTTTCTGTGGGTTTTCTCAGGGTACTCTTGGTTTCACACACATTTAAAAGACATGCAGTGGCCGAACTGGGTAATTGGCTGTATAATGGCATGCAAGAACAATTGTGGCAAGTCTAGCCACCTGGTGGTGTGAACGTTGTTTGGCTCTAAATGACTCTCATTACTCCTTTGATCATTCTGACTTCATGTGTAGAAAAGGGAAAAAGGATGTTATAGATAGATGAGTGAACAGAAGTTGTAATCTAAGATTGCTCTTTGCAACTTCAGCCCAGGATACAGAGTAACACAGAAGTTCATAGGTTCATAGGTTCATAGGTTCATACTAGGCTATCTGCCCGAGGGCATTTCTTTAGTATGGGGAACTATACCCATTATTTTGCTGTGCCTCTGTCGAGCAGTGACACTGAGGTAATCCCTGGGGTATATCTGCGATCTCCCATCCATTGGTCAAGATTTCTCTTGAACAAGGCCAGCGAGGTGCTCTGCCTCACATATACCGGGATTTTGTTCCACAGCATAGGGAGTCTTTGGGTGATGAATCTATCCCTCCAGCACGTCCTATTAATAGTTTAAGTCTCCTGCCCTTGTGGCTCTGACGGATCTAGATTTTTGAGGTGAAGCATATTCATCAAATCTGGGTTTGACATGGCCTTGTATGTCAGGCACAGGTCACCTCTGAGCAAGCGATGCGCGACTGAATAGAGCTGGAGTTCTTTCAGTCGGGCAGCATAGGACAGAATTTTGAGACCCTTTATCCTTTTGGTGAGGAACTTTTGTGGCCTCTCCAGCTACTGCAAGTGTCGGGTCAGATACATTCCGAATGGGGCATTGTACTCAATCATTGGTCTGATGAGTGATGAGTATAGGAGACTATGACCTCCCTTGATCTAGATGTGAATCCCTTCATGATAAGGTGGGCAATGTAGAAGGTCTTCCTAACTACTTTAGCTACATGGGTGTCGAATGACAGGCTACTGTCAACCTGGGTCCCCAGGTCCCTGATAACTTCTTCTGTGCTCAGTGGATTGCCACCTATATGGTAGCTAGGGGTAACTTGTTTTTCCCGAAGGGTATGACTATGCATTTTTTGGCATTTAACTTTAGGCCATGGCTCTGGCACCAGTTATCCATTTCTGTGAGACCCTTCTGAAGGATATCTGTGTCAGATGTGTTTTCGACTACGGCGCCCAGTTTGCAATCATCTGCAAACTTTGTCAGCCATAACCCTCCTGTGTTTGCTTGTACTTTGGAGAAGTAGATGCCAAACAAGAGTGGGCCCAGGACTGAGCCCTGTGGGACACCACTTGTGACAGGCTTTGAGTCTGACATGGCGCCAGCAACTCTGACCCTGTGGGTTCTGTCACTCAGCCAGTTTGCAACCCATCTTGTGATGTATGGGTTAACATTTAAGCTGATGAGTTTTTCAATGATACCCGAGGGGTATTGTATCGAAGCTTTCTTAGCCAGATCGAGGTAGGCTGTATGGACTGCCTTTCCCTCATCAATGGCTTTGGTGACTGTTTTGAAAAAGTCAACCAAGTTTAAAAGGCATGATCTGCCTTTGACAATAAATATTCTGATTCAAGAATGTAGATAAAAATGACTAGCAAAGAAATTTTGGAACAGACAGATGATATACAGATACAAAAGACAGGCAATTAGCAAACACTTCACTTTTTCTGAGATTATTGGGAGTTGTGAATGACTGGCAGATGAGATAAGACAGCAAATCATGAATATGACAGTGGAAGGGGTTTATAAGTAGAGAAAAAAACATAATCTGTATTCCATGATGAGCATTACATAAATAACTCATTAAATAAAGATGTCAAACTGCAATGGCAACAATCCTCTGTGCAGAAAATGACAATGGAAAAAAAACAAGAAAGATAGACTTATTGTAAATTGCAAAACCATAACATTATTATTAAAACACATTTAAAACACTTCTGATGAAGTTCTTGAACAAGGAATGAAAGTGCTTAATGAGCTATATGTTTTAATAATAAAGTTGCAGTATTATAATAACAAGTCTGAATCTTTCTCAATTTCAGGAAAATGTCAAAGGCAAAAAACAAACCAAGTAAAGAAGAAGACTGGCAGGAAGGGTCCCAAAGAACACCAAACACAAAATATCGAATAAAAGCAAAACTTAAATGCTAAATAAATCAAATGAAATCGATGTGAGCGCTTTCGTTAAAACATCGTTAACTTCATCAGACAAGAGTCAATGTGCGCAGCCAATGTTTAAATACCTTTTAAATACCTTCTAAAACAATCTGATTGGACTCAGAGAACCAGCTGAAACATGAGCAAAATGAATAAATGTAGTTAACCTTTTGCCAAACTATTGTGACAACACTTCACATTAAAAATGTATATACTAAAAATAATTCTAAAAATTGAATGTTTGTAGAATACTTAATTAACAAATCAAATTGAACTGTTAAAAACTTAATGTCAATGTTATAATAGCCAAACTTTAAAAATGTTACACAATCTAGATAAAAACATTAAACATTTTCTAATAAAGTGCTTGTGCAGGATGGCTAAGTTTGCACTATTTTCTTCCTTTCCAAGGTTTTAGTTTTAGGACAGGGCTGACTGATGTCCTGTCATTAATGTCAGGCCATTTGTCTGCATGCAAAGGGATCTGCCATCACAATTCTTTTAACTCCAATTGGAGCCCCCAAGGTAACTTGTCACCAGTGGCAACATGGTCAATAGTCACAAAACTGAAGCTGTGGCTGTTGCTATCGTGGATATGCCTAGCCAGTGCATTATTCATGTTGTTTTTCCTGATGGCATAGTCATGTTCATAGACTCTTGCCTTAAATTTTCTCTTTGTTTTACCTATGTAAAATGCTGAGCACTGGTCACATGTTGCCACATAAACAACTGCTTTGGAAGAGCAATTGTACCTCCCTTTTACTTTAAAGACCATGTAGTTAATCGAAAACTAGATACCAGTTTTAACCTTGTGACACCATTTACAAGACTCACACTTATACATGCCACACTGGCTTGTTATTGTGTGAGTGTGTCCCTTTCTAAGGAGGTCTTTTAAATTCGGACCTCTTCTGTATGTTATCAATGGTTTATCACCCAAGTAAGTTATAATATCTCTATCTTCCATTAAAATGTCCCAGTTTTTACTAAAAATTGACTTCAAGTTGTAAGAGTCAGAATTAAAGGTGACTTTTAGAGATCTGAGGAAGGGGCTTGTGTTTTCATCCGATCTATTCGTCCGAATGACAGGTGGACTGTTGTCAGGGGTATGGACACCAACTATAGGCTTAAAGTGGCCTATCTTTCTTTTCTGTGTAACCTCTTCAATGAGCTTGTTGAGCAGTTCATCCGGGTAGGCCCTTCTTTCAAACATAAGATTTCAAATAACTACACTCAACTGTAAAGTCCTCTTCCCCAGAGGTCATGCGAGCAGCTCGGACAAGTTGCCCTTTTACCACTGACCTCTTCTGGTGGTTAGGATGGGAAGTGGTGTAATGCAGAAAAGAATTAAAGTAGGTTTCTTTTCTGTGAATCCTTGTAGCATACCTTCCAGTAAGTGTGTCTTTGAACAAGTGCAGATCCAAATAGTTCATATGGGTAAAATCAATTACCCAAGTGAACCGCAAAAATATGGTTGTGGCATTGCGATACTGTGAAAACTCATCAAGCTCATTAGAAGGCCCCTTCCAAATTAAACTTATGTCATCCTTAAACCTGAAGTACAACTGAACACTAGAGTAAAAGTGAGATTTAAAAACAAAATTCTTCTCCCAGTGTGCAATGACCATGTTTGCAAATGCCCCTCCACAAGCTGATCCCATGGCCACTCCAGTTGTCTGCAAAAAGTATCTGTCATTGAAGGAGAATAATTATTTTTTAACACTAGTTCCAGTAGATACAAAATTAAATTAATCTTCTCCTGGTTTACTTTATGTTCTAATAATAAATTGCCAACCCAATCAAGGCCGGTATTGTGTGGAATGACAGTGTACAAATCTTTGACATCTATTGTGACCAATAAATTGCTCCCATTGTGCTCATCTCTGTTGACCTGCTCTAAAAAGTTCCAGGAATCTTTGCATATCTGATGTTCTTTTTGTAATATTTTCTTGTGCTCGTGGTCTAAATGTTGGGCACAGGCCATGGTGATGGAATCCCTACCATCCACTAAGGGTCTCATAGGGGGATCCAAAAGACTCTTGTGGGTCTTAGGGATTCCAAAAAACACTGGGTCCCTTGGGCTAATGATATTCAGGTAATTATATAGGGAAAGATCTATCCTTCTCTCAAGGAATATGTCAATTAATTGGCCATAAATGTTCTTGTATGCAGTGTTTAATTCATTTAGGGATACCTCTATGTAATTTTCCTTGTCCAAAATAGATAACATTTTTGCTGTGTACATAGAAGTGTCCATAATTGCCACCCCTCCCCCCTTACCAGGTTTCATTACTCTTACATCATGTTCTTGTAGAGTTAACAACCTGTCACGTTCATTCTGATTCATGCTGACAAAATTAAGTGCTTGCCTGTGTTTGTTCTTTTTTAAAGAATTTGAATTGTGTAGGTCAAGTACACATAATTTCTCATATATTACCAATTTAGGGTGTAGAGGGGGTTGTAGGTGGAACTAATTCTAAAGATGCTGCTGGTGTTGATGTTAGTCTGTGAAATAGTGTCCTGCATTAAACACAAATTCAATTTCCTTAAATACATTTTTAAATCTATTAATGTGTCTACAGCATTGAACTTTTTGCAAGGTACAAAAGTCATTCTCTTTGAGAGTAAATCAGCCATGGCCTCATCAATAGTTAGCTCAGAATAATTATACACTGCAAAATATTTCTGGTTATTAGAAACAACTGTACATACATTAGTAGACTGCTCTGAATAATAATTCAGTTCTAGAAGTCCATTAACTGAAAGTTCAGTACTGATGTCTTTAACTGAGGGAAAATCTAAGTCCTCCAGTTCTTGTTTTTCTGTCTGGCTCCTTGAAACCCCAAAGGGTGAAACCCCACCTGAGGCTGTTGCCTATTATTATAATAGCCTTTGATTCTTATCCTCTCACTCCTCCTCAATTCCGGATATTCACTCTCGTAGTTTAATACTACTTCATCAGACCTTTTGAACCTTAGTTCATTGTTATTCATTGACTCAAGGGGGAGAGGAGATGGGTTTCTACCCATCTCTGGTCTACTCTTAGATTTGAACCAGGAGGTTTCAGATAGCCAGTACTGTTCGCATAATCACTGACATCCCTATCCAATTTAGATAATTTTCCAACCTTTAACTTTGCAATATGCTGGTCAATACTTGTAAAAATTCTGTAGTGTTTAAATTTCACACTGTCATATTTTTTGTCATCATGAATACCTTTATCAAGTATAGCAAGCTCATCAAACAAAAGTGCTAATTCATTGTTGTTACACTTTATCAAAAGGTCTAATAGTTCTAAGCCACATCTGTCAAACAAGTCAATTAAATCACTGCACGGGGCTGAATCATGTTGTAGCCCCGTGCGGAAACGCCATACCCTTAAACTTATGGGAACCACTTTTAATCTTGTGCATTCCCTCAGGTAGGCATTCTCTAGTTGAAGCTTTTTACAATGTGAAAGCTTAAAATCAAAGTCAGTAAGCTTACCTTCTAAAGAAGGTACATTTCACGCTGTGGTGTTGTTTTGAAAAGATATTCCTGCCTGCGACCAATCCTGGAGCTGGGGAACAGTTTTGTTTAAACCTCGGTCCTGGCCATTCGATCCTGTTGCTGTTTGAAAGCTCCTGCTTTCAGTTTGCATCGTATGAAGCTGAGAAATGCTGCTGCTCCTTGTTACTTAAGTATTCTACAAAACATTACATTTTTAGAATTATTTTTAGTATATACATTTTTAATGTGAAGTGTTGTCACAGTAGTTTGGCAAAGGGTTAACTACATCTATTAATTTTGCTCATGTTTCAGCTGGTTCTCTGAGTCCAATCATATTGTTTTAGAAGGTGATTTAAAAGTTATTTAAACATTGGCTGTGCACATTGACTCTTGTCTGATGAAGTTAACATTGTCTTAACGAAAGCGCTCACATCGATTTTATTTGATTTATTTAGCATTCAAGTTTTGCTTTTATTCGATATTTTGTTTGGTGTTCCTTGGGACCCTTCCTGTCAGTCTTCTTCTTTCTCAATTTCCATTGCTGTTTTCTGTATGCAGAATCCTAAAATCCTAACCGTGCTTTGACGTCATCACGTTGACTCACGCAGCCTCTTTGGCTGGGTGCCACACTGCCATAAGTCATCGTGGGTGGGTTGTAAACAACCTTTTTTTTTAATATCTCATCTGAATTTTTTGAGCCTCACAGGAAGTCAGGCACTGACTCATGAAGCCAATATCAGCCATAACTAAAACTGTACACAAAAAATTGGGATTTGAATGGGCCACTCAGGAATTTGTGGCACCCCATTATTTTGTCCTCAGAACCAGTAAATTCTGAGGAATTCGGTATGGTTGAGAGGTATGACTGGAGCCTTAGTTAATAATGTCATACAGAGCACCATCAACTCCTGCCAAATATGCATACAAGTGATCAATACACTGGGACATAAAACACCATCAATTGTGTGTGTTTGGCATTTTGAAAGCAAGATTCAGATGTCTGAACACATTCAGGGTGCACTACAATAAACACCAGAAAAGACATCAAAGATAGTTATTGTGTGTGCCATGCTACACAACATGATAACAGCAAAACACAGTGGCTTGTCAGCTGCAGGTATGGGTGATCTGCCCCAAGAATCCCAGATTTCTGATGATGAAATATCAGAGCTGTCACAAGATATCAAGAAGACATAGGGGTGAGAGGAAGCAGTTGTGGGTGACAGAGGATGTGGCCTTATGCCTTAGCTCAGGCAACATGGCAGTGTCTAACACACAACTTTGAGTCATGACAAGCCACATGTACAAATGTACACAGACAAAACAGTGATATTCACAAGTTACATCACATCAGCAGCACAGAGTATGACAATTAATTGTCAACAATGGACATCATACATAACAGAAGCATAAGGTACACCAGTAAGAACATATGCCCAACACTCGGGGAAAACGTCAAGGCAGGAAGTCTCTTTCAAAAGGTACATCACAAAAGAGGAGCACACAGGCAAATGTGTGGGATATAGGAGATGTGCACAACAGAATGTGTCATTGAACAGGTAGAATCCCAGCATACAGATAAAAAAGCATGGAACATTACCAATAAACAGCCACTAATGCAAGAAATCTAGACACGTGAAGTGCATGTGAATGTATCAGCACAAACATATCCAAAAACAGGGGCAGTACACTAAAATTGATGTAGCACATATCGTATTGTGTGATGTGTAACAATGTGTTACAACACAGTAAAACACTCAAAGCAGCATGAGTAATTACAAAAATAAAGACCAGCCAAAAAGAAAATAACCACAAACAAGCATCACATCCCATGCCTGATATGGAATGTCACACAGAAGGCAGCACAGCAATGCATAGGTTATTGCTGCAACATGAGTCAGTTTCAGGAAGAAATATGTGCAAACATGCAAAGCATCCGTTACAGTGACTACACAATATACATGGAACATACATCAGTGTTGGGGATACAGCAATATAGGTATATATATATATATATATATATATATATATATGGGTCTACTTCTTTTGACCTAACTTTCATTTGCCTGACACTCATTTGCCTGAGACCAAATGACTGGAATTTCATTTGCCTGACACTTCATTTGCCTGACACTTCATTTGCCTGACAAGTATTATTAGCAAGAAAATGGAATATGCCCCCTTCCCCACTGCAGTGTGACCCTGGAGTTAGAATATATAGTTGGGGTGTGGAGGGCATGGGTGTGGGGGGGTGAAGCCCCCCACTTACTTTTCTGTTACTAAGCAATATTATATGAAATGTGTGTGTGTGTGTGTGTGTGTGTGTGTGTGTGTGTGTGTGTGTGCGCGCGAAATCATTGAGATATGAGAAGCACACATGGGAACTACAGATGTGATGTAAGTTTTATAGCAAGCAAATATGACAGATGAGGTTAAGACAAATACAAACACCTATCTGCCATGTCTTCCTGTGAGTCCACCACAGCAGGTGAGGATTGAAATGCTACTATCATGTGAAAAGATAGATATGCAAACATCATCTTTGGACATATTCCAGGCATCATATAGTATTCCCCCTGAAATATAACACACAAGAAAAAATATAGGCACATACCGGATGTGCGAGAAGGATGTGCAGATTGTAGATGTACTAGACAGGTCACCAAGACCACATTACTCATGAAGGGCACAGATGTGATTATCAATAATGAAATGCAGGGAACAGATATACTGCCTTAACAGGTATGTCCAACCTGTTTGGTGAGTGTATCATGTGTCATAATGTGGGGCGGCCACAGTGGTGCAGTGGTTAGCATGTTCGCCTCACAGCAAGATGCTCTCCAGTTCGATTTTTGGCTTGGGTGCCTTCTGTGCAGAGTCTGCATGTCCTCCCTGTGGTCACATGGGTTTCCTCTGGGTGATCCGATTTCCTCCCACATCCCACAGTCATGCTGTAGGTGGATTGGACACTCTCAATTGGCCCTAGGTGTGAGTGCGTGCATGTGTGTACCTTCTGTGGAAGGCTGGGCACTGGGCTGGCAACTCGGCACCATAAAACTCCACTGCCAATCATTCTGTCGACCGTTGTTCCACTGTGGTGACCCCTAACTGAGATAAGCCAAAAGGAGATGATTATCATGTGTCATAATGTGGATCCTGTATTATAACAATTCACAAAAACATCAACATCTGAGTATGCTCTACCATCTTGACAGCAGGCAGAGGCATACAATAACTATGGATCACACTAACAGGAAATTGAGTCAGTAGTGACATATGGTGTACATGTCTAGATGTACCTCTGTAGGGAAAAAGGCAACATGAATATCCTAGATCACAGATGAACTGAGCAGTGTTGCGTAAGGTCAAGCAGATGAACAACCTTACCTAGTCTGTCTGTCCATATATGCAGCTTCCAGGCCCTTGTCTTGTGGTGATGTATCTGTGGGTTAAAATGGCACACAAGGATTAACATGTGAGTTTATTCCACAGTCATAACAGGAGGAAGAGACACACAACTACTATGGCTCACAATAACAGAATATGAAGATACGTTATGTGTTACTGCTGTGCAGATGTTGAATACCTATGTAACTTTAAAATACACCTTCTCATGTTGCTGAGAACATTGTGTATGCACTGTGTTGTTAAGATAACAGGCTGTAACACTTAATGTTGTGCATCCACTTCAGATGTGTTTTTATTTTCACGGCATACTTTTGCTGCTGGAACACAAATCTAACATTGCATTAATAATTGTGAATTAATGTTCTTTAATGAGAAATGGTGTATGCTGCTGCTGTGTTTGTGAAGGTAGAACATAACAAATAAATCCTGAAACACCTGCTTCAGTACCTCCCATGGGAATCTGATGATCCTGAATGTTGATATGGAACATCCTCTTCTCATCTGAGATAGGCAAGAGTGGCCCAACTCTAGTGGCATTCCTTACCTTTTCATAACAGCAGTGTTTGCTGGCAGCATGGAGAATCATGTCAGGGCAGCCTTGTTAACAGGCTTCCCTTGATCTATTGTGACCATCCATAGCATTGGTCATGTTTATAAGGTCTGTCCACACTTGATTCCTCCTGACTATTTTGTCCATCCATCCAAGAGGGTTGCAGCCAAGCTGGTACAGAAACTTGATTATTATTTCATTCTCTCTGTGTGAGAAATTGTCTGCTCTATTTTTCACATGACAGGATGATATGTGCCTCTGTGACTTTATGTCGGGGGTTCACATATTGATAATGTAATGTTAAAAGCATATATCAAGCATATGTCATAGAACACAAGAGACAGTGAACATTCAAAGCCTTCTTCATGTTGCCTCTATCAAACTGAAATGTAATGACAACTTCTACAATAACACCAAGCATCAGAGGGTATCCAGAGTATTTGTAAATTAGTCGGTGAACATATAACTTACGGAAATCCTCATAAATTGTCTACTTTTGTGAACATTCAACAGACATTACAGGTTAGTCAGAAATAACTATGGATATATTTTAATTATATGTATTTATTTATTTTCCTTTTTATCGACACAACTGCATATGAGCAAAATCTCCTTGTCCCTGATGAACATTTACCAACCTATATGTATATTGTTTAATTTTAACCTCTTCCTTTATGTAACAGACAGATTGCAATACAGACAGTAACAATACTAATAAAAAAAGTTCAAACAAGTGTCTCAGTTGATTTATACAGAATAATAATAATACAGGTATGTGATAATAGCAATCTATTCCACCACAACAAACCCAGCAAGTGACAGGTTACCTTTTCAAGCTAGCTGTAAATCAGCTATGCCTGAGCTACAATTTGTGCCATATGTAATTAATGAGGTCCATTAGCTTAAAATGCTTTGGAATCCCATTTGTGAACATCTGGTTAAGTTCTTGACACATTAACCAATAGCTCATCATTAAGTGTATGGTGCTCAGAGCAACTACTCAATAGTTATTATTAAAAAAGAATATCTGTAACTCTGGTGCCCTCCAATATCTGCTACTATCCTGTTGCACCAACTTTAAAATGTAACATTTACTAGTCATAACATTGCTAGCTGCAAATTGAGTGAGACCTCAGTTGGCAATTGTGTGAAGTGTTTTTTCAACAGCTTTCAACTACAATAGTGAGGATGTCAACACAGAAGAGCCTTTGGCATGTTCGGGCACCAAACTGGACTAAGAAGGAGACTACCCAGATGCGCACTGTCTATGCTGGATATGAGCAAAGGATGCAAGCATACCCCCAGGAACTTCGCAATGATCGATATAAGGAACCAGATTAAGAGAGAGCAGCACAGATGGACTGGGATCTGCTGGACTAGTTTGCAGGTCAGCCAGCACTATGAAAACCTACACTGGAAGAATACGGAGGATCTTTACCAGAGGGTTGCAGAGGTCCAATGCAAGCCAGCAGATGCCTACAGTAAGTTACATGATGCATACCTTAATATATACATTATCATATATGTATTCAGTAAGCATATCTGTTTCTGTGACTATTTCAAATGCATTCTGTGGGTATCTATATTGATAATAGTAATGCAAATATAGGAGTTTAAGTTCCACTCATTAAAGTTATCAGTAGTGTATTGACACATTCTAAGGTTATCAAAAACTTTACTTGCCAGTATACACATTATGCAGGACTGTTGATTATGACTGTACTGTATATTCACACAGACGTCTCACATATAATTATTACTGATATCCATTATAGCTAATTTTATAATCCTTAATATGCTATGATGTCCCTTACCTTAAGTAGTTAAGCACAATAGCAAAATGAATCATGCTCCCCTATGTTTGGGTTCCAATCCCATTGTAGCCCGTTGTTGAAAATATTGGTTGTTATTTAAGTAATATTGCACATCACATATGGAAAACCTATGTTTGTTTGGTAACCTATACTGTACAGATTTTTACACATCTAGCAAATTGATGGTTTATTGATTCCTATAGTGCTCTTACTATGGATAACTACCCATTTCTCTGTTATCTGCAAAGCTTCTAGATACATCATACAGCATACTTATATATGTGAATATTGAGTAATGCATACATTTGTACAATGTACATTATAGAAATTGCAAAATTATTTAATATCCAAGTTTGCTGTAATCGCTTTCGTGAATGTAAGAGCAATACAGATCAGCATGGCTGAAATATGTTTGCATCTTGTAAACACAATTAAGTACAAAAAGTGTGGATCTGTAATCCTTATTCTGTCTTAAGGCTGTGAATTTACTGCTGTATGTGGAATCATGTGGTACTGAATCACACAGTTGTGCCATAATGCCATTGATGACCTGATTTTTCAAAATTACCTTCTTATGTTTATTTTTTCAGACTATGGCAGTTATGCTGAGTGTGCTGAAACATGCAAATGTCTTAAGACAGATAAACGCATTTTCCATCATTGTTCTGTAGAGTTTTACAACATTATATGAAGTTTGATGTCCATTAGGTTAAATGCTTAAGAAATAGGGCAATATAAATGTTTCATCAGTATGTGTGAAATTAACAGCGTAGCCTGCTTTGGATTATATCTTTGCAGTTCGGCATTTTCTATTTAACAACAGATATCATAGATGTATATTTGGTTGGTAAGTTATGCAGTACAGACTTTTACACATCTAGCATGGCCATGGTGCATTGACTCCTATAGTGCTTAATCCGATGTATGTGTAAATTCTGGGGAATATATACATATGTTGCCTATGCAGTTTCAATTATATAACATTATGTTATAATCAATTAGTTGACTGCCCTCCTACCATAATTACATGTATTTGTATTAAACCTCAAAGAATCCTTTAGTCAAAGTCAATGTCAAGGTAAACTTTATTGTCATACAGAGCAACACAGAGAAAACGTGCATGTCACTGCACGAAATTTCGATACTCAAGCTCGTACCATAAGAATTATTGCTTACAGAAGGAAGATTAATAATAATTTAAAAATACTGAAAATAGAAATCAAAATAAGATACTAAAAATAAATACAATAAAAAAATAGATAAAAATATGTGTTTTTACAGCATAAACAAAAACAATACAACAACAGGAACAGACTTAGCAGAAATATAAGGATATATAACAAACAATACTATAAAGAAAGAGGCACACTTAATAAAAAAACATACGTTTACAGTTTTCATAGTGCAGATAGAGACATGAACAATGACATATTGCACATAAATAATGTTTGTTTACCCATTTAGCGGGTTAGGCTATGGTTTGTTGTTCAGCAGTCTGATAGCATGTGGGAAGAAGCTGCTTTAATGCATGCTTATGTGTTTCAAGTTTTTTATTGCAAATTATGATAGCTGGAATTCCAAGCATGCTTATGTGTTTCAAGTTTTTATGCAAATTATAATAGTTGGAACTCCAAGCATTATTTCTGTGTGCTATTACTGTGAGCAGCGTAATGACATGCAGTCATGATTGCATACTTTTGTAGTTCAAATGCCCAACACATGGCAGCACTTGTACTTTTCCTTTACTTGTAATGTAATATACAAACACAATTTCACATTTTATTGTGTGTAATTCTCCCCTGCATGTTCATATAAGTGAGTTTTTTAGCGTATTGTTGCAGTTGTTATACAACATAGCATATACTACTGCTGTTAGAGCTGCAAGTGGTTTGAAAACAAACAAAAACAAAGTTTATTACATCATTTTTGAAATTCAGTTTTTCTAGCCACTCCAACAAACTAATGTCAGGGAAGGGGCTGAAAATACTTAATTTTCACAAACAAAAAAATCTAGGCAACCAGCACCACTAGTGGGATGTTTGCACAATGGTTAAGGTGTTTACCTTACAGACACAAAGTGCAGAATTTGATTCTTATGTGGTGTTATTGGCTAGGTTTAAAGTGACCCCCAAAGGCAGCTAATCTAGTATTAATCCATGAATCTAAAACTCTACTTCTTTAGAGAAACTGCTACTTGTTTACACTGTTTCAATAATAGAACATCAAATTTTCAAGGATGGCTGTTCAGCCTGTGACAAATTGTCTTACTAGGATATAAGACTCTCTTGCTGCTGAACGTAGCATGAAAAAGTGGAAACTTACACACTAAGGTTGCTAGTGAATCAAGTTAGATACAATCTTTTATGATGTTATGTCAAGCATTTTTCAATTTCAAGAAAATGTTCAAGGGGTAGTGCTTACAAAGGAAATTAACTGTGAAAATAACATACTGCATCAAACACTGTAAAATGTGATATGGCGTATTTTAAGGAAAATACTCCCATCACTAAGTGTTGGCCATTTGCATTTGATAAGTAAGTTTCACAGTGCACTAATCCAGGCAATCACAGCCAAAACAGATTAGCTAGGCAGCAGAGTTCAGATTTGCAGTGCAAACATAGATGGTAGTTGTAGGCTTGAATCTCAGTTTATCCAGTTTGTCTACTGTAATCCTCATGCATGTGCAGTATTGAGAATTGCCCAACAATGACTGGATAGGCAAAATGCGATATTGCATTGCATGTCAAAGTTAGATGACCTGTAATACTATTTTTTCACTGTTTTGTTGTTTTACATAGCAGTCATTATATATTAGCCTGAAGTGATTCTTCTGCAGGTATAATATGTCCTGTTTTCCTGTTTGTGGGTAATGAAGACCACACCCGAAATAGTGCATTGTGGCTAGAACATATGCACAGGCTTGAGGAGCAGTGGAGGAAAAACAGTATCCCTGGGATTCATGAAGCTTGGCGCAAGGACGGCGTTAGCCTTGCACTGATCATGCAGCATAGAGATGGCGCAGCAGCACCACATGCATATTAATGAAGGCATGCTGCCGCAACATCCATGTGCATAGGAAACGTGCTCAAGTGCAGGGGGCATGTCTAAGTGCTGCACGGAGGAGTGAACATGTCGGCTGCAGACACGCAACCTAAAATGTTGACTAGTACAGCCTGCCTCTAATAACAATCATTCCTGTCAGTGTCTATGGATACTGAAATGTATGCAAAGCATACAAGACAGTTTTGTGAACACCAAAATAAAAAGTAAACACAAAGGCACGTAGCTGAATATTGAGTCCCCGTCCCTCGAACAAATGACATTTAAAACCCTGTGCCCGTATTCCATTTTAATGTTGATTGTTATACCAAGTGGAAGCGAAACCCAGCGTGTTAGCACGTTGCTGCCCTTTGCTAAGCCTAGCCCAATGGTTAGGGTTACCACCTGTCCCACTTTGTGAGGGACAGTCCCTCTCTGGCAGTTGTGTCCTTACCAAAACTATTAAAAATGTTAAATGTCCTGTGATTGTAGGACATTGTCCCATATTTTATGTAATAGTTCCATAAAATAGTTAATTCTGTATCTAAACTACCTAAATGTTACAAGAAACAGAATAAGCAACTAAACTGCTAAAAGAATAAGCTGTCACGTAGGCATAAAAGTAAAGTACTCTCCTTTGAACTGAGCGTGGGCATGTGTCGGCCTGTAAAATCTGATGTGTGTTCTGAAGATGTCCCACTTTGGCCATCTTAAAAGGTGGCAACCCTACCAATGGTCAGAGCATTCACTCAATATCTGCCCATTCACGGTCCAGGTCGTACCTATCGGGATGGCCCAAAGATGAATGGGTATTACCCAGGTTTACCTAACATGCCATGAAAGATAGGTATTTGCGTGTACCTATGTGCGTGAAGTACAGCATGTGGAAGATCAAATATGCCAGGGTTGTCCTCACGACCATATTGGTACCAGAGATATGTAGAGTATGCAATGTGTTCTGTTGTCTGTGCCATGGGCCATCAACCAGAGAAGGGATGGATGGTGTGTGTGGAATATGGGGGAGGAGGGTGACGGGTAATGTATAAAATTTGCCAAGGGGAGACTGGGTCGGATGCACAATAGGTGAACTGGAGGTGTACGAGGGAGCAGTGGGTGAATCAGAAAGGAAACCAAAGAACAAACATTCACATTCGCAATACAACCTGACAGGCCATACTGCAAAACACAATCCCACAAACATATGAACATTAAAATGTGTGATAGACATGTACAGAAACATTACTGGTACACACCCACATAATGGTCTGGCCTGAACCAAGCCATCCAACCCCAACACACCTGGATACATAATTGAATACCCATCATCCCCTCCACAGCACACCACTCCCCCTGCTGAATGTCCACCAAAATCACCCATACATGGGCTGCTAGCTTGGCGCAGCCATATCTGCACATAGTGATCACTACCCACATCTGGTATGCAGTTGCACCCTAGGCAGTATCAGGCTTGCAAAATAGGTATCCCATGCCTGCATAACCCTACCACATTTTTGAATAGCCAGCTGAATAGGGTCCGTCATTTACAATTTTTGGACATCCCTCATGGGATAAGTGTCTGTTCTCAAGATTAGACTTTGTGGCATAACACAATATCCACCCCATCCAGGCACTGGGGCTACCACCTGTCCCACTTTGCTAGGGACAGTCCCTCCTTGGCCAGTGTCCTGCATAAAAATTGGAAAAATGACAAATGTCCTGAGATGCTAGGACAAACATATTTCCTATATTTAATTTAATAGTTGCATAAAGCAGTTATTCTGTTTCTGAAACACCTAAATGTTATAAGAAACAGAATAAGCAACTAAAGTGCTACAAGAATAAGCATTTATGTAGGCAAAACAGTGAAGTTCTGTCCTGTGTACAGGCTGTGGGTATGTTTTGCCTTGCAAACTCTGACGTTTGTACAAAACATGTCTCACTGTGGACATTTGAAAAGGTGGCAACCTTACTGGGCACAAGTCAGATTAGCAGTACCTGACCACAACCCTGTTCAGCATCTACCCAGTCCTGCAGAACCTATGACCCGGGATTAAACACCTGACCATGATGTACATCTCCCCACGTGCATTAATGGGAATAAATACCTTTCACATATTCCCATGAAGCTTCCCCATAGCCATCTTCCAAATAGTACATGTCCACAAATTGTATACCCCATCCATGTTCCTCATCGTAATGCTGCACACAACCCCTGTATACAAACGGTACAGGTACCTCCCGTATGCGGTCGTTCATATACATGGCCATGTATAACTCCAGATATGTAGTCATAGATCTAGAAATGTAAATACTTACATTCGTATAGCTACACATCACAAATACATGCATATAAGTACTTGTCAAGTAGGTGTCCAATTCTTAAATATGTATACTTGCAAATGTATACATATGCCTCTCAGAAACACATGAACAGTAACATGTACTATACACATGTACACCAACCGAGTGTCACATATGTTGCCAGTACTGTGGAATGCCTGTAGTAACATCATATATCCTAATTACCATCCATACAGAATGTATCATGGATGGTTTAGTGGTAGAACCAGTGACTATGCTGTTCCTGTTCCCGGGTCCAAGCCATGCAAGGACTGCTAATTTTAAATGATGTCCACAAAATAGCAGTCAGAAATAGGGTGATTATGGTGCCTCAAAGCATACGTGGGTATGCGCGACGGTAACTGGTGGTCATTCAACAGTATGGGAAATGTAAAAATGCATGTAGGTGTATATGTATGTGAATGTACAGACAGATATATACATATATATATGTGTGTATATATATATATATATATATATATATATATATATATATATATATATATATATATATATTTATATATATTTATATATATCCATGAAGAATGAACATGGACACAATAAAGCAGTCCTAATGAATGCAAAGGGAAACAGCAGCGGAACCTCCCGTAGTATTTAGTGCTGTCATATCAAGCCGCCAAGAGGTGACCAAACCTCCTGCATCCCAAATCACAGGTAGAATGCTAACAGTGGAACTAACTGTGTGCATGTGCTAAGTCTGACTTTCAAACAGTTAGAGGGCAGTCCCAGTCACCATTTGGACGAGCCAAACCGGAAGACTTAATGAACACCCTGACCATTATATGAACATATGTCCCAGGACAATATGCTTGGGACATCTGAATATACTTGGAGTGAGTTAACATGTAGGACGGGCCCAGAGCAGTAGGGAATGGCGCATGTGTAGTGGTGTGGTTTTCCTAACTGGAGAATGGATGCCTGTTGTGTCAGTGACGTGTTGAG